>NC_067137.1:85274129-85296629 GCF_903995435.1 Acomys russatus | reverse complement strand
CATATACATGGAGAACTGAAGAGGATGTCAACTTTCCTGCTCTAACACTCTCTGCCCTATTCCCATGATGCACTGTGTCTCGCTGAGCCTGGAGCTAGGCTGGAAGCCAGAAAGTCCCAGTGACCCCGCCCCATCCCTGTGCCCCATAGTCCTGATGTTCCAGGTGCATGCAACACCTTGCTTTTCCCCACTGGTGATCCAGATTTTCCATCAAGATGCCTCTTCCTTCGGTTTAAGTATTCAGTGGGGATGGAGCCTGCCCTCCACACAGGCTTGGGCACATGCTCCGGCTTCAGCTAGTGAGAATCATGCCCATGCTTTTTTCTGGAGTTCCCAGGTGCTCTTTTCCCATGGATGTCTCTCTCACGAAGGAGCACATAAGCTTGTTGGGGGCATCTCTGTCACCAGGAGGAAAGAGCTTGCCTGATGCTGGCAATGATGATAATTTAAACCGTCCACATTTAAATTCGTTTAGTTCTTTCTCTAAATAGGAGGGGGAAAAAAAAAAGATCATTATCCTCATTTTTATGATCGGAAAGGTGCTGAAGTCACATAATGAGGTTAGTGTAAATGGTTGGTTGAGGAGGCAGGTGGCTCAAGGGTTCTCAGTCTGCGAGGCATGCGATTTGTTACCGCTATGCTGAAGAAACACAGGCGAGAGTCAGAGAAAAATCCACTGTCGATCACGTCTGCAGAGCCTGGATGCGGTTCCAAGGTACCCTCGCCCTGTCTTCAGGGAGAGGTGACACCCTCCCTTTGATTTCAGTTGACTTGGGATGGATTTCCACTACTAACACTTGAGAGTGACCTCCCAAGGGCAATACATGTGCAGAAATAGGAAGTCCTGTGTTTTGCACGTTGAAACCGTTCAGGCAGTGACGATTTGCTGAGCAAGTCTGGCCTTGTTAAAGCACTCTGAGTGTGGAGGGCCATCCTGGGCATCCATGGTTAGGTGCTGGAGCGAGTTTCCTCCTCAAATCCACTTTTGTGTATTTATGTGGTTAAGGCCTATATCTCAGTCATGGATACCATTGCTGGTATGGGATTCTGATAGATTATTGATAAATGTGAACCCTCCCTCAAATAAAACACATTAATAATAGAACATTGTCACAAATACATTAACAAAAATCAAAGGAATAAAACTGGACCCAAACTAGGTTCAGTTAAAAGATACTGTCTTCATGCAATGGTAGGGAATTTATAGTCTGGGAAGCTGGCCTTGAGTTTGGCTGATCCAGGCTACAAAGACATAGTCTTCTGATTCTGGGCTGGTTCAATGCACAGGCCCTACCTGTGGCCCCCTCTATGTCTAGCCACCACTGCCCCCGCCCCTTGCCACGGTGGAACTCAGGTTTGCTCCTTCAGTCTCCAGCAAGAAGGTGCATGCTTCTACCCTG
Organism: Acomys russatus; assembly: GCF_903995435.1. NCBI lineage: Eukaryota > Metazoa > Chordata > Mammalia > Rodentia > Muridae > Acomys > Acomys russatus. The sequence goes on along the minus strand of NC_067137.1, from coordinate 85,295,229 downwards.
GGTAAGACAATGTGCTGTGATTTTTTGTTGTTGTTGTTGTTGTTTCTGTTTTTTGTTTTTCAAGACAGGGTTTCTCTGTGTAGTCCTGACTGTCCTGGGCCCACTTTGTAGACCAGGCTGTCCTTGAACCCACAGAGGTCCCAGCCTTTGTTTCCCCGAGTGCTGGGATTATAAGCATGCACCACTGTGCTTGGCTATGTGCTGGTTTTTTTAACACGATAAAGTTCTTCCTTTGCTGTCCACTGACCCCTCGGCTGAAAATGAGTGACAGAAGAGAGGAAAGAAATTATGGATTTTGGTGTAGGAGGAGGGTGAATACTAAAAACACCAGTGCCCATACCAATAGCAATGTCAATAGCAATACTAATAGCAACAGCAACAGCAATAGTGATAGCAATACCAACCAAGACCAATACCAATTCCAATACCAATACCAAAATAGCAACACCAGTACCAATAATAGTGCAGCAATGGTGTCTTCATTGTGCCAGTAATGGCCAATGATCTATCACTGAACTGCTATTGACTGCACGCGTGAACACATCTGTTCCTCGCCGAAGTTCTGTAAAAGAAGCACCCATAGCCATCATTTTGCATGCAGGCAACTAACACACTGAGGCTGAGCTCATGTAGCCAAAGGCTGGAGAGCCCAGGACTGTCCTGGTGGTATGGAGCTTGCACCGCTCACTTGGCTGCGTGGATTTCTGCAGCTGATTCAGCTGTTTCTTATACTAAGGATGGCAGCAAGAGAAGCCCCTCCTCCATTTTCCTGACCTTCCACACAAACACCCCAAACAGGGTTGGAATGTAGGGGTGAGGCGTCCTGGCTTGAGCTCGAGCAGCTGTATCATCACCTACAGACGTTTGACTTGGTGTAGGGTGTGGATCATGTAACCTTGCATTTTATCTTTCCTAACATGTAAAGCGAGCACATAATAGAAGCGTCTGTTTCCTTTTACTTTGGATGAAAAGGTCTCCTCTTAAGTAAGCCAAGTGTCTTTGGTACCTTTGGTGAGGAGTCGGGTGGGAGAACGGAATGCCATCTTGTCCACTCTCTTCCTTCCTCCAGAACACATCCTGGACATGATATGTCCTTGAGATAATTAAGCTATCATATTCTTTAGAGCGTGGAAACATAAGAGACATGGTGACTGGGTCATCTTGATGGAGACTGTGGGATCCAAGAAGAAGAGTTATATCCACTTAGCAGGTCAATGCCTCTCAGGAACTTACTTCTCACCCTGCTAGGATTAATATAATGCTTAAACTTACAGTTTAAAAAAAGTCTTTGAGTCCTTAGTATGTCATTTATGTCACCGGGAAGAGCCTCCTTGTAGTAAATGTGGCCTTTCAGAATCCCACCGAGGACATATGATTTATGGAGCCCGATTAGCTAACCTTCTGTGGTCTGGACATACTGAAATAGACAGACTCCATAAAATGGAAATGACAGCTCAATTGGTCTGATAAACTCTTGTAGAAATATAGATTTTTTTCCCCAATGTCTTTCCTTAAACTGTTCTTAACCTTAAATAATTCCCTGACTTGACACTGAAGCATGACACAGCTCCCCTCAGCTATGCGAACGGAAGTCGAAGGACTAAGAGGGTGCTTTATGAGGTAGCGGGAGAACCTTGGTAAGTTCTGCTCAGCTGCCACCTTCCTCCCCTTCAAGATTTATAGGTAGCATTGTGCTGGTTTTTGAAATCTGGACCTGGATGATAAATCCTCTTCAGCCTAGTAAAATCCTTCACCATTCCTGTGCAGTCTTTATCAGACAGAGGAAGTAGCTCGCTGTGATTAAGGAGGAAGGTAGAAGGAAGCAGCGCTCACGCACACAGATCCTAAGGAGCAACAAAGCATCCGTCAGTCAGTGCTCTCCAAAGAAACAGAATGGGCGAGCTGAAGGAAGTAACCCAGACCCAGGACACGCATGGTATATACTCACTTATAAGTGGATATTAGCTGCATAATACAGGGTGACCACACTACAACCTACAGATCTAAAGAAGCTAAGTAACAAGAGGGACCCTAGGGAGGATGCTTAATCCTCATTCACAAGGGCGGATAGAATAGACACTGGAAGCTGTTGAAGAGAGAGAACAGGACAGGCCTACCATACAGGTCCTTGGAAAGACTCCACCCAGCAGAGGATCGAAGCAGAAGCTGAGCCTCACAGCCAAACTCTGTGCAGAGGGCAGGGAGTCTTATGGGAGAGTGGGGAATAGAGGGACCTGGAGGGGACAGGTGCTCCACAAGGAGTCCCACAGAGCCAACAGATCTGGGCTCAGGGGGGCCAGCAGGGACTTATGCACCAAACAAGGACCATGCATAGAGAGGACCTAGGCCTCCTGCTCAGATGTAGCAGATAGGCAGTTCAGTCTCCATATGGGCGCCCTATTCATTGGATCAGGGGATGACCCTGCCAAGGATTCTGTTGCCTGCTCTTTGATCATTCCCCCTGGCAGAGTGCCTTACCATGCCTCAGAGGAAGAGGATGCAGGCAGTCCTGATGAAATTCGGTAGGCTGGGGTCAGTTGATAGGGAAGAAGGGCTCCTTCTCTGAGGGGGGCAATGGGGAAAGAGAGAGGGAAGGTGGGACCTAGAGGAGATGAGGGAGGGAGCTATGATTGGGATGTAAAATAAATAAGTTAAAAATTAAATTTAAAAAGGAAAAAAGGGAACAGAATGGAGAATATATATCCACATATTGCATATATTCACATACATATATAAATCCCATACATACATACATCATGTATATATATTGTATCACATATATAGAAATACTCTAATAACCCCACCATATGTGTGATTTATTAGAGTGGCTTACAGGCTGTGGTCTGGCTAGTCCAATAATGGCTGGCTCCCAACAGAAAGTTCAAGAATCCAATAATTGGTCCATGGCGCTGGATGTCCTATTTAGTTTTCAATATATGTTAGAGCCTGGAAGAATAGGCTCTAATGCCAGTGAAAGAATGAATTTGTCAGGGAGAATGAGGGCAAAACGCTGGTAATGCCCTCAAAGTGTCCTTTATCCATGTCCTTTATTTAGGCTGCCACCAGAAGATGTGGCCTGGATTTAGGGTGAGTCTTCCAACCTCAAAAGATCCAATCAAGAAAAGTCCCTCACAGGTGTACCCAGCGGCTTGGGTTTTAGTTAATTCCAGATGTGGTCAAGTTAACAGCCAAGAACAGCCATCACAGATGGAAAAATTAAATCTTTTCAATAATAAATACCCATTGTGATTTTTCTTCATATTTAAATGGAAATGGAAGCTGAGGCCTAATGTCACATAGCTGGAAGGTTTGGCTATGGGGTAAAGATTCAAGTCCAAGTCTGAATCTTTAGACCTTACGTACTTGCTCTTTAAACATCGCAAAAGTCATTATTCATAATCAATTGTTTAGAAGAAGATTTTAAACATATGGAATTGGGTTAATATCTTAGTTACTTTTCTATTACTGCAATAAGTCAACCAAGGCAACTGATAGAAGAAAGAGTTTATTTGGGGTTTAAAGATTTCAGAAAGTTAGAGTCCATGACCATCACAGTAGGGATTTTGATTTACAAGCAGAAGACAGAGCAGAGAGGGAGAGAGAGAGAGAGAGAGAGAGAGAGAGAGAGAGAGAGAGAGAGAGAGAGAGAGAGAGAGAGAGAGAGAGGAATGACATGGTTTTTTGAAATGTCAAAGCTTGTTCCCAGTGCCCCATCCTTCCTAGACAGTTTCACCAATTGGGGACCAAGTGCTAAACATATGAACCCATGGGAATAATTCTCATTTGAACCACCACAGTTGAGAAAGTACCTAGGAATGGTTTACCATGGATTTATTGATTTTGACAATAGAAATTCACTGAGCACCTACTGTGCACTGGGGATATGGCAGTGAAGAATTCAGATGAGAAGTTTCACTGAGCTAGAGGAGCTTAGACTCTAGAGGGAAGAAGGACGTAGATAAATAACAGACATAGCAAATGTACAAAGATAGGTGAGGAGAGCTATAGACAAATAAGAAAACCAAAAGCAAGATAGTAATAACTGACAGAGAGAGGAGCCTTTAAAAGTCTGAAAGTTTAGTTGGATATACATACTACCTTGGGAAGATGCTACAGGCACACAGGGGTTTCCCATTGCAAAGGCCCTCATTGGAGGGTGTCTCTGGAAGATTTGAGCTCCATTGTGGCAGGGCATCCTGAGCAAGGGGAGTGTGGTAGAGGAGTGAAGTGAAGTTGAACAGATCTGATTGGGAGCTCCCAAAGAGCTGGAGCACCAGAGTGAAGTGACTGGATGCCACTCTAGCTGCCGTGAAGGGAGTGGCATGGGGATGAACTCCAGGAGAGCAGCTACAGTAATCCAAGTGAGATTCAGTGGTAGCTGGGGATAGAGGTAGTGGCTTGAGCGAGGTCTTATGGATGCACCCCATTGGCCTCAAGAATCTATGAAAGACTTAGATACAGGTTTTGAGGGAATAAAAGGAAACCCAGGAGGACCTCTCTCAAGATTTGGCCCTGAGCAACTGGGAAGATGAAACTTCCATGAACTGAGTTTGTGTTGGAGATTGACAGGCAGAATCAAGTTCTATTGAGGGGGAAGTGTCTGTTAGATAAGTTAGTGGAGGTGGACACAGGTGGTAACTTGATCCTGGGGGAAAAAGAAGAAAATGATCAAATGAGAGGAGCAAAACAGACTGAGGAGGAGCAGGCAGGAGCAGGAGAGAAAGGGGGTCCTGGAGGATAAGTGTCGCTACATTTCAATACTTCCTTACAAAACTCATGTGTTGAAAGTTTAATCCCCCAAATCACATGTTAATGATATTTGGAGATGGGTCTTTGGAAGGTAGTCAAGGTTACATAATGTCAGGAGGGTGTGGGCCACGATACATTAATGGTTTCAGAACAAAAAGAGGAACTCGGACTAATATTTTCTTGGTCTCCATATGATGCCCTTCACCATGTTATGAAACAGCAAGAAGGTCTTCACCAGATGTTGAACAGATGTTCATGCTTGTCTTAAGAACCATTAGACAAGTAAACATCCCCCCCACCCTTTCTTTTTGGCTTTTTTTTTGAGATTGGGTCTCACTATGCAGCCCTAACTAGCCTAGAACTTTCTATGTACATGAGACTGGCCTGGAATTTATGGTGACTTTCCTGCTTTTGTTTCCCAAGTGTTAGGATTTTAAAGCATGTACCATTGTGTTGGGCTTAAATCTCTATTCCTTATGAATAGTACTGTGTACTAAAACAAACAAACAAACAAACCTAGACAAATCTTTGAATGCTTTCACCACAAACAACTGATTCATATTTGAGAAGATAGCCACACTCATCCTGATTTGAACACAATGTGCATTGTATAAAAAATCAGATAATACCCTGTATACATATATACATATATGCATATTTTTATGTGTTAAATAGAAAACAGCACTGTTGACGTTTAAGAATATTGAGGCCTGAGCCTGGCCATTGGGTTTTGTAATATGGAGCTCACTGGTGCTTTGACATTAGTGGTTCCCATAGAATTGACTGGATCAAGGGAAGAACTTGATTGGAAAGGATTAGGGCTGTATTAGAGAAAGTGGAGAGTTTTGTTTAAGGGAAAGAATAAGTGCATGTTTTTAGTGTTTTGGGGATTGGTCTAATAAAACAGAAAAATAAAGATGTCAGAGATGGAGGTGCTAGCAAATTCCTTTAGTGAGGAAACAGATGTAACTGATCTTTGCAGTGATTTGGTCTTGACTTTATCTGTCACTGAAATGTGTTTTCAAGTGGTTTGTTCAAGTGGTACATCTTCAGGGTGTCAGAACCTCAAACATTCTACTCCAGTGTTGAAAGCAGCCACAGCTTGGCTTTTAATGTGGAGGAAAAAAAAAAAAAAAAAAAAAAAAAAAAAAAAAAGAAAAAGAAAAAGAGGGGAAAAAAAAGGAAAGAAAAAAGCAAGCAAGCAAGCACTAAGCATCTGATGTGGTCCCACCTCCACCCCCTGAGCACATGATGAAGTTCTTCTCACGTCTCAGACAAAAAGATTATTGTTGAGGAATAGTTGACAACCACCTCTAAATGCTACAATAGATCCAACAAAAGGGCTGCCACATTGGGCGGGCAATGGATTCATGTTAGGCTTGCAGCTTTGCTGTATGGTTGTGCCCCTCAAACTGAGCACCTGAGAGAGCTCTGAAAGTAATCTCTGGTGAAAGTTAATGTCTTCCTTAGGGTTTCTATTGCTTCAGTGAGACACCATGACTCGAAAGCAAATTGGGGAGAAAAGGGTTTATTTAGCTTATATGTCTATATTATTGTTCATTATTGAAGGAAGTCGGGACAGGAACTCAAGTGGGGCTGGAGCCTGGAGGCAGGAACTGAAGCAAGGGTGTTGCTTACTGGCTTGCTTCCCATGGCCTGCTCAGCCTGCTTTCTTAGAGAACCCAGGACCACCAACCCAGGGATGGAATCACCAACAATGGTCTGAGCCCTCCTCCGTCAATCACTAAACCCTGCAGCTGCATCCCATGAAGGCATTTTTCTCAACTGATGATTCTAGCTTGCGCCACGCTGACACAAGAAACCAGGCAGGACAGTTACTCTAAGGTTTTTGGGTCACCCCAGATTGTCACTCCTAATGATCTGTCTGTAGTTGTGACTTAGGGTTTTATAGATTATTCAAGATAAAATATAAGAGAATAAACCACATGCATTTTGACATTAGCAGTTTACCTGGAGCTGGATGCCTTGGTGAGTATCCTATTTCACACTCACCTGTATCTATTGCCATTTTTATTGTTGAGCAGTATTTATATTATTTGGGATGATCTTAGGTTCATCTTTCTTTTTAAACATAAAATGGGAGCACTGTGGTAACTGGATGCCTGTCATGTGATCTCCAGTTATCAGAAATTGGAGAAATACTAGTCTAGGTCATGCTGGCAAATGTAGGCTTTGAAAAAAATTGGATTTTATTTGAGCAATGGGAAACCACTGATAAACACTTAGGGGAATCCCATGCTTCTACTAGTCTATTGTTAAGATCGACTAGTAGTTAGATGGGCTAGCAGTAGAGGTGCAAATGTGAAATTCAGGAGCCCAGTAAATGCTGGGCTGAAACAGGGACAAAAACAACAGTAACACGTAACACAATTGACAGTTCACCTAAGAATCCTGAAACATGGATGTCTTGATTGGTTCCAGTTATAAGGTGAAGTCGCTGAGGTCCATGGAAGCAAAGTTACTGGTTTCAGGTCACAGAGATTTCAGGTAGAGCTTGGATTTCACCCCAAGCAATGTGATTAAAGCATTTATACAGTTAGGCACTGAAGCCTCTAGGATGGAAATGGGATGGCAGCAGATTGTGGTACTGTTTTAGAGAGCGAGTGAGCAGACTTCACAGTTCATAGCATGTGGGTGGGAGGAAGATGTAAGGTGCAGGGATGCTCACCCTGTTCCCGCTGGGACCTCTTGGAAGGAGGTAGCAATCATCAAGTCAGAGAAAGATGGATTTGGATGGGGAATATTAAGAGTTGAGCACGGCTGGTACAGGAGGAGACGTCTGCTGGACACACAAATAGAGCTCACAGTTGACTGTGACCTTGTGGATCTGCAGCTCAGGAGAAAGGTGCGGGTCAGGATGGCCACGTGGAAACCGGCAGCTTCTCTGAGGCTGTGTTCAGGAAGCTACACAAGTGATGGAGAGCCTTCAGCAGCCTAGGAGTAGTGAGGGTTGTTTAGAATCAGGATCTTCAGAGCTTTGCTCTCCGAACATGAGGTGGTTGATGCTCAACACACACTCACTTTTCAGCTACTTCTAGTTAAGTACCATGGAAGAGGAATACTCTGAAAAAATATTCATTTTGAACACACATAGGACACTTAAAACTATCTGTTTAATGAATTGTTATAATTGTCTGCATAATTACTAAGAGATAAATATATTTTCCCCTTACTGTAGATTTCAGCAGCCCTATTAGCCAGGATAGTGGGTATTGGGAATTAGTGATATATTTTTAATATATTTCAGGCTTTAATAATCTCATATTTTAAAAGAATTAAGCTTGAACACTTTGAAATTAAAAACAAGTTTAAACTTACTGTAGAACTGCAAAAGAGGCAGAAAAGAGCTTCTGTGAAGTCTGCACTCAGATTCGCCAACTATACTTCACCACACGACTTATGAAATCATCCCTTTTCTTACCCACCTAAAGCTGTCATAGGAATGACTAAGTAACTCAGGCTAGCCTCAAACACAAGATCCTTCTGTCTTTGCCTCTCAGATGTTCGGGTTGTAGGGGTGTGCCAGCACACCCAGCTTGCTGAACCTTCTGAGAATGGTCAGAGTCATCATGTTGCCTGACTTTCTGTATAGCTAACTTTACAAGCTCCCAAGTAATGAACACGTTTTCTTGTATAGCCATAGTACATTTATCAGATTTAGGAACTATGTTGTTTTAGGTGGGTGGGTGCACATGCATACGGGGGCAGATGGCGATGGGTGTTTTTCCTGGTTACTGTCCACCTTACTTTCTGAGACAGAATCTCTCATCAATTTGGCTAGGATGGTTGGCCAGCAGGCTTCAGGGATCACCTGTCTCTGTCTCTCCAGGGCTGGGATTTCAGGTATGTGCCTGACTATTTACATGGGCGCTGGGAATCTGAACTCAGTTCTTCATGCCTGTGTGTGAAACACTACTGACTGAGCTATCTCCCCAGCTCATTATTTTTTGTCTATAGTATCATTTAACCACACATCCATGTCTAGGTTTCTTAGTAGCTATTGCCTTCTACGTAGAGGACCTACAATGGGGAGACACAGTGCATTTAATCCTCCAATTTCTCCTTAAAGCTCTTTCAAGTTTCAGTGTTATTTATTGTTTTTAAAAGACATTGTTATTGTTGGTGATTGAACAATACACTCTTGAGATATTGAAGAAACCAGTGAGAAAATTTAAGAATTTCTAGTATCAAATGAAATGAATGCAAAATTTATCAGAACCTCTGGGTATAACTAAGGCAATTCTAAAAGGGGGCTTATAGCTATGAGCGCTTATATTTAAAAAAAAAAATCCCAGAGTGATCTGAAATAAATAACCTAATTATATACCTCAAGGTCTTAAAAACATGAGGCCAAGCCAACCCCCCCCCCCCCAACACAGAAGGTGGAAAGAAACATAACCAGAGCAGAAATTAATGAAAAGGAGGAGACTAAAGGCCAGTAGATAGAATCACTCAAACAAGTTGATTTTCTGAAAAGGTATATAAGATTAATGAGACCCTAGACTAAAGGGAGAGAGAGAGAGAGAGAGAGAGAGAGAGAGAGAGAGAGAGAGAGAGAGAGAGAGAGAGAGAGAGAGAGAGAGAAGCACCAGATTAGTAAGGAGAGCTTTCAACTGGGGATTTCAGAGGATCATTAGAGGCTATTAAAAACCTGACTATGACTGTGGACTAAATATGTTAGAACTTAGTTTAAGTCCCTTCACATTAGCCTCATTGATGTTTGTCAGAATGTGTGATGTGGTTAGACTTAGGTCATGTGTTTTTGGTAGAATGGTGCTCAAGAGATTGTGTGACCTCAGCATACCATATCACAAGGTCAGTGACATCACTTTGCCTGACTGCTGGTGATGCTAATATTTAGTTTTTGTTTACAGTAGTGGCTGCTATAGTTCCCTAATATAAAGTCAAAATATTTTCCTTTATAAATATTGGGTAACCAAAAGAGTTAGAACTTGATATCAAGGCTTTCCCTTAAAAACAATAGCTGTAGCTCAAAACCTGGCTTTCCAGTTACCGGATTCCCAGAAGGAGGGCATAGCAGGAACCCAGCAGCAAGCTAACAGTATCTGATGGCGTTCATTTGTTCAGTGTCCGAAGGGTGTTTGTTTAGGTTTGAAGACTGGTGGTGGAGGCCGTGTTTTCCTGATGTATTTCCATCCAGTTCCAGTAGAGAGAGGCTGCCTCTACTCCCGCAGCAGCCCAGCTCAGAAAGACTTGTCTGCTTGCTTGTGGTTAAGTGTATGTCCTAATTACTTTTGATCCCTTATAGTTTCCCTTTCTTCTTTTCAGAAGAATCGTTATTGTGAGCATGACATGAATAATAGGATTCCCTGTGACTCTAGTGGATCCCTTCTGTTGTCTGTGTCATTAAGAATCTCAGCCAGCCTCCCCCAACTTGCTCACTGAAGAAGTGCACAACTAAGCTTACATTCATCTTGAATTAAATGGTTACACCCTCAGGAATGTTAGCTGTTTTAAGATAAATGTTGTAACAGCCGTAAGAACATGGAAAAAAAAAAAAAAAGAGAGACACCATACTTGTGTAAGAATTTATGCATATTTTACCCGTTTTTATTTTATAAACTTCCAGTGAGTCATCCAATATGAATGTTGGCAGACTCCTATAAAGCACCAGTTATGTGATTTTTTTTTTTTTTAAAGATTCTGGTAACTTTGGGTTACATCTTGTCTTTCCCACATCTGTTCAAAGCCTACAGCAAGTTTAGCAAGTCTCCGCTGTAAAAGAACCTGTTCTACATGAGATTTCAGAGAGACGTCATTTTAAACGTGAATGTTTCCATGCAGTGTGTACATGGCTTGCGTCTTAGTTGGTAAAGCACCTGCCTGGTAAATAAGAAATCTGGGCTTTATTCTCTCTCCTGGACCCATTCCTGTGTTTCTAGTCACTTAATATCAAACAAACACTCTTCCTTTAGAAACAGTCACCCGGATTGTCCCTTGAGGGAGTAGAGCGGGGACCCAATAGAGAGAAGGTAAGTTTTGATGTTCTTCATGGCACATCCAATCTGGTAAAAAAAAAAAAAAAAGAAAAAGAAAATCAAAGCTTCTATTTACTATCAGTCAATGAATACTGATATTAAAACTAACAGACTGCCTCCTTTGGTTGAGAATTGAGATTGAACATCTCAAAAATAAAGCTATGGGATTCAATCAGAAAACCACAGATAAAGCCAAACACCACCACAAAGCCCCAGGGTTGTTCTAGTGAAGTGATTCTGGATAGATGCACACATCAAACAACTCACTCGTGGTTTGATTAAACCTACCTGCTACTGCTCTTTTGTATCCGGGTCACTTGGTATATGCATTACGTTATTTAAAGGCTACATGGAGAAGGAGCGTGTAGATGGAAGAGAGTTTGTAAATCCTTCCTTGGGTATCTAGGTGGGTCTCTACTCTTCATCCTGTTCACAGCTGCCTCATCTCTACCTTGTCAGGGTAGATTTTTTTGTGGGGACATTGTTAACGTTTAACTCAAGGCTCTCAGTCGACCTTCTCGATGTCTGCACCCACCCAATGGACACTTCAAGTCAATGCAACCTCTTCCTTTACAAACTCTACCTGGAAAAAGGGACAGCCTTTCTATTGTCCTGCAGGCACGTTCTAGAGCAGGAAATGTGTTGTTTTGATTTTTGGAAAATAAAATCCAAGACAAGATTTTGGGGGAAGGGGTGGAGAAAAGAGTCGGGAAGGGATGAAGAGGGAGAGAGGAGAGAGGGAGGAAGGAGGAAGGGAGAGGGTGGGAGGGAGGAAAAGGACTAAGGAAGGGAGGGAGGGAGGAAGGGAGGGAGGGAGGAAGGGAGAGAGAGGGAGGGAGGGAGGGAGGGAGGAGGAAGGGAGACGGAGGGAGGAAAGGGAGTAAGGAAGGGAAGGAGAGAGAGAGAGAGAGAGAGAGAGAGAGAGAGAGAGAGAGAGAGAGAGAGAGAGAGAGAGAGAGAGAGTCAGGCAGACACAGACAGAGAGACAGAGAATGGTCCAATGGAAACATCATGACTCAGGAGTTGACCCAAGATGTGTCCTTCTTCCTGTTTGACTATTGTGTTACGGGAATCATGGCAATCATGACATAGTCTGATATGAGGGAAAGAATGGGAAGGACACTGTGTAAGAGGATGATGGGAACATGTTTTTGTTCTCTAGAACTGGGCAAAGGAGATAAATTGTGGAGTCAGTGTCTCTCACTGAACCCGAAGCTCATCAGTTTAACTTGACTGGTTGCTTAACAAGGCCCCAGCATCCTCCTGTCTCCACCCCACCAGCACTGAGGGGTACAGACTCTGTTGATCTGAAGAGAGGAGATCAGGGCCCCACTCATGCTGTGTGTTGCTAGGTCCTGAATTATCTTCAGTGTCCCAGTATGCTCTTGTCTCTGTCTGTCCACTAAAAAAAATCTTGTGGCTCAAGGAACAATCTCTGGCTTAGTGTCCTTTATAGTATTTGAGACTTTTCAGATTTCTCCAATGAGCATGTAGAATCTAGAAAATGTAAATATTATTCAAAGAGTTACTAGATCTGAATCCTCCCAGTCCAAAGGTTTCCTGAAAGCCACTGTCTTTCTCTTCCTTCCTTCCTTCCTTCCTTTCCTTTCTTCTCTTCTCTTCTCTCTCTCTCTCTCTCTCTCTCTCTCTCTCTCTCTCTCTCTCTCTCTCTCTCTCTCTCTCTCTCTCTCTCTCCCCCCCCCCCTTTGGACAGGGTTTCTCTGTGTAGCCCTGGCTTTCTGAAACTCACTCTGTAGACTAGGCTGGCCTTGAATTCACAGTGATCTGCCTGCCTCTGCCTCCCGAGTGCTGGGATTAAAAGTGTGCGCCATCACTGCCTTGCACTGTTCTCTCTCTCTCTCTCTCTCTTTCTCTCTCTCTCTCTCTCTCTCTCTCTCTCTCTCTCTCTCTCCTTTAAAGGACCTTTATATATCCCTTCCTCCATTTTCCCCCTGGCTCCATTGACAGAAAAGACCCTGCTCTCAAAAAATATTCTTCTTTCCGTCCCACCTGTTTATCAATACTTGTTTTCCCCCATTGCCTGATGGGAAGAGCTAACTTCTCCAAACCATAGCATGGTGACCAAGCCTGGTTGCTCAATGGCCAGAGCTCACTTCCCGTGGCTACCTGGAGCTGATAGACAATGTCAACACTGTCCTGTCCTCACCAGAATCTGTCTCTGACCCCTCTAGGGTCCACCTTGAGTGATAGCACAGGCTGGGAGGGGAAGGGTGAAATCAGATGCTGCACAGCTCTGCTCCTGCCTAGTGTGACTCGGAATTCAGCCCCGTGGCTGTGGAGTGAGCCAAGCAGCCAGCCACATCCGCAGCCACTGACTCTCCAAGGGCCCCGAAGTCATGGAGCCAGATGCTGTTTCCAGAACAAAAGTGCTGTGCAGAAGCTGGATTCCAAGTGGTACATCTGTCCAGCTCATCTTCTACTTTGTCACAGATAATGAAAACTCTGTGCTGAGGGAGGGGCTGGAGACAACAGAGCAGGGACCTATCTTGACGCTGACAAGTCACGATATAGCAATGTTTTTGCCAACACATTTATTCTGGAGTTTCTCAGATTTCTTAGTTGGAATTCACATTGTAATGGACTTTGGGGAGGAAAAGAACTCTGGTCTTGAGCTGCTAGGACAAGCTTTGCCTGATTCTACTTTCTATGTCCCACATGTCTTGAAGAGGAGGCTTTGCTTTGCTTGAGAAAAAGTGAAACATCCCCATCTCCTGCCCCCGGGCTTTCCACAGTGAAGCTTCTTTTGCTAATCCATTGAACCTTCCAAATCAGCTGGGTCTGTTTTCCAGGTTGTGATCGTCCAGGGATGAAATCAGCTGGGTCTGTTTTCCAGGTTTGATCATCCAGTCATGTCCAGCTGAGGAGAGTTTGATGTATAATCAGCTCCTTTGAACTGAAGCCCAAAACATTCCTTCTGAGAGAGAAGATGGCGGTCTCTCAGCAAGGCTCGGGAAGTAAATGAAACTTACAAGGCTCAGGAAGATTTTGGAAGTCATGAGTCACAGGGACCCTCACCAAGGTTACATAAAACTAGTAAGTAGTTACTAGGAGGGGAGACGTCCATGATATGCTGATACCCTGTTTGTCTGTAAGCTTTGTAGGGAGCTGCAGGAATGAAGCTTTTATGAACTGTCAATCATGCTGAGTTGCCTTTGAGTCATCCATGCTTCTGTAAGTAGCCCCCCACCCAAACTCCAGTAAGCTCCCTGGTTTACCATGTTAGACGTGGGTGGAATTGTTTTTGTGGTCTGTTGTCCATTCTCTCTCTGGAGTGAACAGATGTTTGTTCATGAATCCTCTGGGAAGGTCTCAGAACACAGTGGAGGTTGTACCCAAGCCTGGTTTCTCTATATTGGGCTGTGCCTCTGTCCCCACCTGGAAGGGTATCCTTTTCTAAGTAACACAAGGACACTGTCAGAACTGGTTAAAAGATGACACAAGATCACAGGAAGGAAGTGGAGACAATATTTCTCTTTGGGTGGGTTTTATTAGGAGAGCTACAGAATGATGGCCGCAGGCAGCTATGATGGGCCCTGAAAGCAGAGAGCCGTCGGTTCTTCTCAGTTTCAAGGAAAAGGGGGACTTCATGCTTTTATAGGTTTCTGTGTGTGTGTATGTGTGTGTGTGTGTGTGTGTGTGTGTGTGTGTGTGTGTGTGTGTGTGTGTGTAGAAGAGGGAGATTCCGTGCTACCTGACCTAGTCTGTGTGCTAAAAGTAAGGAGGAAACTGATTAAAAACTCATTTTAGCTGAAGGTCATCTTGGATCTGGACAGAGGGAATGAGGGATGTAGGCTGCAGGTACAAATGGGGGCTAGGGGTAGGGGGGAGACTGCCTAGGTCACAGCAGGGGTTAGAAAGAATGCAGGGGGACACAGCTTGGCTTTTGGGAGAGAGGGAGCAAGTAGCTAGATGGTCTGTAACCTAACACTGGCTACTTGCCACATCCTGCGCCCACAGGATAACTTGTATGTGCATAGGTGCCTTTTCTTGGAGAGCAAATGTTTACATGGACTCTGTCGGACTCTGTTTTAGTCCCTGTGACCCGGAGTCACTGTTCTCTCAGCTGCTGGGCCAATGGCCTCCTCGTGTCACAGCCACATCCATTCTGGCTGTAAGCAGCTGGCAGGACTCTGTCCCAGGGACAGACAGAGCATGAGGTCTGCTCCTGGATTTGTATCTCCATTCTGATCAAGGAGGTTTGGTCCTGAGACTCAGGCCTTCCATGTGGACTTAAGAGACAGATGTGTGCCATGTTTCCTTAGCCAGATGGAGATCTCAGATTCCTTGCCTGTGTCTTGGTCCTTTCAGAGCTGGGGCGTGTCTTGGTCTGGCCCTGGGAATGTTGGGGACTGGGACTCCATCCCTGGACTTTCCTTTCTCCTTGGGTCTCCGTAGTGTTCCTGCTTACCAGCCTGCTCATGTGAAGTGAGTTCTTGAAGCTGACAGCTTGCCTGGGCCACTTCATCCCGCTGTGAGGAGAAAGTGCACACTTGTTCATATTCCAAGCTGTAGCAGTCAGCTCCTGAAAGGGCCAACCTATGTGAGCAATACTTGCATACCACAGGAGAGACTGTCTCAGAATTGTCTCCTCATGACATAAATAGATGGCCATTAGTCATTACCCTCCTGTCTACAGAAATTAGGGCAGGCTGAAGCTTTAAGAGGCTTAGGGGAGGCAGAAGACTCCCAGAGACAGCGCTTTCAGTTCTCTCACTTTACCTTGCTTGGTCCTGGGTTGGCAGCTCATGTACCTTTAGGCTTTGTTGAGGTTGTGTTTATCATGGGCTCTGAAAAAATGCTGGACAAACCTTGTGCTTTAGGATCTGTGCAGGTAGAGTGGGATTGGTTTATTATTAGATATGAGCAGAAAAGCTGTTATCAGTTATACAATTAAGTTATACAATTGAGTAGGTTATAATAATAAAAAAAAAAGGATAAAATATGGCTAATGGTAGAAGCGAGTCTGGAACCAAGCTGAGTGAAAGGCTGTTGGTCACTGACAAGTGTAGCTGGGGTTGATTCGAACACCACTGACATTAAGCTTTGAGAGCAAAATGCCCACACTCTGACCATATGGAAACATTTCCACGTCTGGGGATCTCACTTTCTCTGTGCTGTTAATATATAGAGGGGATGTGCCCGGAGGAAGAACTTACTGGGTGATTGACAGCCTGCTAGGTGAGAAGGAATGACCTGCTGCTGATTTTTCTGAAGCACTGGGTGTGCTCTATGGGGTCTGCCCACACCTGGAGATGTGATCCCGACGGATTAGAATGTGGCTCTGATGACAGCCAGGGCAGTGGTCTCTGTAGCCCTGGCTCAGCCACTTACTAGCTATACATGATTGCATGCTTATCCTCGTGTGTGCATTGGATATGACAATAGCACACCTATTCAGTAGTTTACTGAGAAAAGTGTAGTGCATGAGATCACGTAAGATTGCATGACTTGTTTAAATATTACATTTATACTTATTTCTTATTACATCTCCTAAAAGATGGGAAGTGTAAATAATGTCCTTAAGTTTTATTAGAGGATTTCCCAATTTTCTTCCAAAATAACCTGGCACTTTTTTTTTTTTTTTTTTTTTTTAATAACCAGCACTTTCTCCAAAGAGGTCAAAACACTTCTATTTTCCAATCTTCTGGTACATATAACAATGAAACCTTAGCAGGGTGTGTTGGCACACACTTGTAATCCCAGCACTCGGGAGGCAGAGGCAGGCAGATCTCTGTGAGTTTGAGGCCATCCTGGTCTACAAAGTGAGTCTAGGACAGTCAAGACTACATAGAGAAATCCTGCCTGAAAACAAAACAAAACAAAACAAAAGAATGAAATCCTAAAGTGTGTCTCTAATTTACCGCATGGCACATAACAAACAGATGGTGTAAATATACCCTCACACAGGTGTCCTGCTTCAGAACTGTGCCAGTCATAAGACCTTGGTACTCTACAGGGTGGTCTGGAAGGGAACTGAGCTTAAAGTTGTATGGTACTTGTCCTGTTCATGGCTTTATGTAATTAAAGGCTTAACCTCATTTTGGAGATGCAACGTCTAACTTTGAAGCTCTCATTATTAAAAACTCTCCTAGCCTCTTATGTAATTAGGCATGACTTATTCTACAGTAATAAGAGTTGGGTCGGGGGAAACGCAGCATTGTACGAATATTGAGAATTAGAACAGCTATAGGCTTGGGAATGTATTTGAAACTGTCACCCTTGTTAGGAGATTAAATGAGGGCGCACTGCTTCTCGAGACTCCCCTAGCCCATCTTTGGCCACAGGACAAGGATTAGGGCATACCTAACATCTCCACTCTATGTGTCGTGAAGCCTGTGGGGTTTTGTGAAGGGTGAAATAGGCAGGCAGAAGATGTGATCTCCAGATTCCAACTAAGTTAGTTAGGATGACTTAGAATAATCAAAGTGAGGAGTTTCCCTTTAGACCTCCTGGCACCCTCACAGGACTGAAAATATCAGGAAAACCACTCACTAGGGATGAGATGAAGAAAGAATTGACTAAAAAAAGCACTGCCCCTGCAAAGTTAGAAAGGAGACTCTGGGGAGCGAGGGCCAAGAGGCCTTTCAGCTGAGCAGCCCTGCTCAACATGCCCGTCCAGCCCTTACCTCAGTCACTCTCTCACTGGCCTCCGGACCTTCCCACTCCTAATCTCATAATCCATGATTATACTTTCATCTTTTTATTTCTATCAAAATGAAGGCGATGTGCTGGAATATTCCAGGGCAGTAAAGGGAATTCTGTTCATGAGACAATTTTAACTCTCCTCGGTTTTCCTCTCTGCCAGTGTGGATGAGTTGGAAAATAAAAAGACATTTTCCAATACATGACTCCCATATTTGGGCGTGCCTGAATATTTAGATGAGGGATGAGGAAATAGAAGCACACCACTTTATTTGATATAAGTATTAAAAACAGGAGACAAGTGAAGTCAGAGGAAAAGACAGGAGAGAAACATAACACCGGAGTGTGCTCTGGCTGCAAGC
This sequence comes from Acomys russatus, assembly GCF_903995435.1. Classification (NCBI taxonomy): domain Eukaryota; kingdom Metazoa; phylum Chordata; class Mammalia; order Rodentia; family Muridae; genus Acomys; species Acomys russatus. The sequence goes on along the minus strand of NC_067137.1, from coordinate 85,277,435 downwards.
TGGGAGACAAGCTGACGAAGCCGAGGCTTGTAGTTTCCTTGCATGGACACATCTCCTGCTGGAGGAACAGGCGTCCTCTTATTGTCTGTGTGAGTGGACAAGTCTCAGGATGTTCTGTGAGTTTATTGGTTCTTGTTCTCAGATTTCACCCTAGGGCTCCACTCCTTTAGATTCATAAATAACCCTTAGAGTTACTTATGGGCATTATGGCTGGCTTGGTCCTTTACGATTTTTGAGCTCAGGTTGGTATCTGAAGATGGTTCAGTGAGCAGAAGAAGAGATGAAGGGGCCAAATGTCTATAGCACAGATGGAGCCCTAGCTGTGTTCCCTGGGGCTCTTTGAGAGACTGGAGGCTGAGAGGCAAATGCTGAGGTTATCCTGACCAGAAGAGCATACAACTCACTTGGAGAGGGACTACATCGATTCTAGGGACAAGAGGAGTGACCCGAGTGTATGGGGTAGCCGCCATCGCCACTCACACACTGTTCACCACTGAATCCATCCTGCAGTTAGAGAATTGTTAATAATGAAGCCAGGGAGCTAAAAATCTGGGCTCCCGTCTCTGCCACAGGGGTCACTGGGTGTCTTTCTCCACCTAGTGGCCGTTGGGTCCCAACCACAGAGCTAAAAACTGACTGTTTATCATCGCAGGGAAAAAGGCTGCCATCAAGTCCTAGGCTGAAGGAAATGTCTGAGCCTGTGTTTGCAAAAGCCAGCGGGCACCCTGGTTATTAGGGTAACTTGTGATGTTTTTATTGTTCAGTGACATGCTTTGCACTCTGGTGGAGGAAGATCTGGAACTGCTTGTGACTAGGTAACAGACACAGAGGGAGGTGAAGTGTGGACACTTCTCTAACATGCTATGCTCATATCACAAACCTCATGTCTCAAAAAATAGAAAAGACTCAAAGTTTCCGTAATTGTTAGCTTTGTGTGATGCTCCACCACCATGGCTGCTCAGCCAGTCAGTCTCTGTGATGCTCAGAGAATACTAGGCACTCAGTGGCATCTCATACTAAATTGAATTAGTGCCTTGATTTTTATACATTGCAGTGATTGTTTCTACAGTTTCCAGGTAATTTCATATTACATTACAAAATTCTCGGAATCCATATCCCATTAATTGCGTCTTTAAGATGTGTATAACAAATATGTTTCAAGTTGTTTTTCTGTTGTTCTCAGCAGCATTTGGCACTGTTGAATACTCTTCGCGAGACTCTTCTCTCCTCTGGTTTCCATGACACCCCCCCCCCCCCGCTGCCTCCTCCTTCCCTGGTGAGATTGTGCTTTGAATTTGCGTGCCAGGATCATTCTCCCTTATAGTCACTTAACCATTATTGATGTCTAAAGTTCACGCTTTTGTATGTGTGTGTTGTATATGTGGTTGTACACGTGCACATGTATGTGCATGCACCATGCTCACTCAGAGGCTGGAGGAAGATGCCTGGTGCCCTGCTCTTCTGCTTTCTGCCTTATTACTTTGAGACAGGGTCTCTCACTGGGCCTGGAACTGGGCTGGCAGCCAGCAATCCTAAACAATACTCCTCTCTTCCTCCAACCCCGCCCCCTCCCAGTCATGTGGTTATGAACATGCTTAACCAGGTCTGGCTTTTTTACATGGTGTTAGGATTTGAACTCAGCTCCTCATGCTTGCACAGCAAGCAAGTGCTCTTACCCACTGAGGCGTCCCCTCAGCTCAGGTCTGCTATTAACCCTCTTCTCTATTCATCTTGTCTGTCTCGAGGATCACATGTGAACATATGAATATGCACGAAGAAAGACCATCTTAGCTTGTTCTCATCTCTTCTGAGTTGCACGTCACAGCTCCAGCCTGAGCTAGGGGTAGGACTCTGTGCCTCACTCCATACTGGCCTTCATCTGGTTTGACTCTGTTGCGGGTCTTGTGTGTGCTGTCACTGTCTCCATGAGTTCATATGTGTATCTGTACTGGTGGTCTGGTATTGGATAACCAACTAGGGGACTCATCTCCCAGGGAAGGTCATTTCTCTCACTCTCTGCATTACTTAGTTGCCTGTGGGTGAGGCCCAGGGAGATGCCTCCTTCCATGTTAGCAGATCTGTTGGTGCTGTGCCTCTTCAAGTCTTATTGGCACATGGTTGCTTCCAGGAGAAAGTCAGTTTTCTTCAGTAATGTATGTCTAGTATATTGACCATACTCCAGGGCAGGCCTCATGTCCGAGAACAGTTGGCCAACACAAACGAGCTCAGTGGGTTTAAAAAAGAAGAGAGCTAGAGATAGATGGACAGCTAGACAGAACATTAAGTTGGATGGGCAGGGAGTGGGAAAGGGTCTGAGAGAAATTGAGAGCAAGAAATGAATATGATCAAAATACATTGTATAAAACTCTCAAAGAATAAATAAAAACATTACTTAAAAAATTCCAGCCTGATCTCTTTTCCTCTAGCTGGGCTGCCTTATCTGGCCTCCATGGGAAAGGGTGTGCTTAGTCCTATTGTGACCTGAGGTGCCAGGGTGGTTTGGTATCCCTCAGGAGACTCCTCTTCTCTGAGAAGGAGAGATGGGTATGGAGGGGAGGGGTGCATGAGGGTGAGACTGGGAGGAGAGGAGGGTCGGGCCTGGGATCACACTGTAAAGTGATTAAATAAATAAAAATTAAAAAATTCCAACCTGCCTGTTCAGCATTTGTGCCGTGGCATTCTGTAGGCACGTGGAATCTTGTACAACAATAACTGGGTCATTGTTTTGTGCACGCTTTCTTGCAGTGTGTATCTGAGTATGTGTCAATGCTACTTGGTCTTCGAGACCCAGCAGGTGAGTGGAGTTTGCCCATCTCAAACTGTTGATTCTGATACTAATTAAAATGTATTAATTAGGCCCCTTTCCCCACGTTCTGTGCTTAGTGCTTCACACATCGCTCCAGACATCTGGAGTCCATGGCACAACGGCCTGCTCTACTTCGCTTTTTGTACAGCTGCAGTGGACAGCTCTGAGCTGACTGTCCCTGCCCACTTTCAAGGACACGTCTCAATTTTCCTGTCTTGGCACCTCCTGGGAAGCTGGGGAGAGCGCTCAGGCACCACACAGTCCACTGTTCAATGGGGGAGCTAAAATTGCCAGGAGTGGACAAACCATCTGGTTTTCTATGCCAGAAGATACAATCTCCAGGGATATTCTACAAGCTTTCTCAGACATTGCTTTGAGCAACTGAGCCACTGTGACCCAAAGTGGTTAACAGCCCAATCATGCTATTTTTCAAAAGTGGTAGGTGTGGCGCTTCTCCTTGCCCACCCCCCCCCTCACCCGCCCTTCCACCTACCTGGTTC
>NC_067137.1:85216629-85269129 GCF_903995435.1 Acomys russatus | reverse complement strand
GGAAGAAATTGTAGTTAAAAGGATACATTTGTGGCTTTACAACCACACGCAAAATAAATATTTTGCTATCAGAAGACACTGGCATTCATTTTCAAGAATAGTTGTTAGATTTATTTTATTTTATTTTGTGGTAGTTTACTTTTATTTTTTACCTGCAGTTCTGACTGCTGGGAGCACTGTGGATGAACCCAGTACCTGGTGGAGTTGCTTGCGTATTTATAGTGTTCTTCAAGGAAACTACTTATTCTTTGCCAATATTTGTTTTATGCCAGTTAACTGTTCAGCCCTGAAATACAGTTCGCAAACAGTGACATACGTGAGTGGATAGTAAAATTATTTCCACGTATACAATGAGAGATGTTCACTTGGTTATAGAAAAATTCCCATAGCTTTCTGACTTTAAGCCAATATGTCAAATGACTGAAGTACATTAAAATAAAAATTTAATACTGAGGTCCCAAGGCATAAACCTCAGTGAGGTCTTGACAATGGTCTATTTGGATTTATGCCTTAAATATACAGACTTATTTGTTTTCAAATATTTAGATATGTTAATACAGCACAGCTTCGGTCATTGTTGATGACTGAAAGGAAGAGGTTGTATATCTCTCCTGGCTTTATCATCTGTGGAGATCAGCGGATGAGCAGATAATGGTAATGTAAAGTGGCTAGAAGGCTCCAGGGTTGAAATCTATAGGAGAACTCTGATTTACTTACTGTCCTATTGCTGTGAAGAGACACCATAACCAAGACAACCCTTTTCAAAAGGCAAACATTGAATTGGGGTCTTGCTTACAGTTTCAGGGGACTAGTGCATTATCATTACGGTAGGGAGTGGGTGGCAGACAGGAAGGCAGGATGTTGGGGCGCTGGCTGAGAGCTTTACATGTTGATCCATAAACAGGGAAAGGGAGGGAGGGAGGGAGGAACGCGCGCGCGCACACACACACACACACACACACACACACACACACAGAGAGAGAAAGAGAGAGAGAGAGAGAGAGAGAGAGAGAGAGAGGGAGAGAGGGAGAGAGAGACTGAGCCATGGGCCTTTGAAATTTCAAACTCTATTCTCAGTCACACACTTGTCCCAACAAAGTTACACCTCCTCCAACAAGGCCACTCCTCCCAATTGTCCCAAATAGTTCACCAACTGGGAATGAAGTATTCAAATATATGAGCCTACGGCGGGCGGGGGGCGGGGGGGTGTGGTGGTCATTCTCATTCAAACTACCAAGGGTGCTATGGTTACTCACCAATTATGGACAGAATAGAAGACTATTATGAAAGAGTTGGCTTGAGATGGATGGGCAGAGAATATAGAATAGAGAAGATGACAAGTTTGAGTGATGGAGGGAGTAGATGGGTAAGTGGGGTTAAGATAAGAATTCCATCTTGCTTCTTGGGTCCATTTGCTTGGAAAACCTTTTACTCTGAGACACATTCCACAGGAGAGAGCCAACTCCTGACACTATTAACTATACTCAGCTATGACTGCAGACAGAAGGCTAGCATAGCTGTCCTCTGAGAGGCCACACCCAGCAGTGGATCCAAACAGATGGCTCAATAGACTCACAGGCAAACTTTGTGCAAAAAGTAGGGAGTCTTGTAGAAAAATTGGGGGAAGGAGAAAAGAACCTGGAGGTGACAGGAGCTCCACAAGAAGACCAACAGAGCCAACTAACCAGGGCCCAGAGGGGCTTGCTGAGATTGAGGCACCAACCAAGGACCATGCATGGACTGGACCTAGGCCCCCTACACAGATGGGCATCTCAGGCTTCATATGGGTCTCCTAGTAAGGGGAACAGAGGTTGCCTCTAACATGGATTCAGTTGCCTGCTTTATTTATTTATTTATTTATTTTTGTGGTATAATAGGGCTTTTTGAAAAATAATTTTTAAGTGTTTCTGTTTTCAGTTTATTCTCTTTATATTGTAGTTCTCTCCCTCATCTCCTCCCAGACCCTCCCACCTTCTCCTCCTCCCTCCCTCGCTCCCTTGCTCCCTCATACGTCCTCTCTTTCTCCTCTAGTCCTCAGAGAAGGGGAGCCCTCCTCGTCTATCATCCGACTCCAGCCTATCAGCTCTGGTCTGGACTGCCTGCATCCTCTTCTTCTGTCCCCTGGCAAGGCCTCCCTGCCAGGGAGAAGTGATCAACTAGTGGGCACCAGAATCCATGTCAGAGGTAGCCCCTACTCCTCATATTAAGGGACCCACAAGGAGACTGTTCTGTCTATCAAGCAGGCGATGTAGTTCCTCACCATGCATGGTCCTTGTTTGGTGCATCAGTCTCTGCACCCCGCCCCCTTCCTGGATTTGTTGGCTCCATTGGTCTCCTTGTGAAACCCCTGTCCCCTCCAGGTCCTTCTGTCCCCCAACTCTTCCATAAGACTCCTTGCTCTCCACCCCAAAGTTTGGCTGTGAGTCTCCACATATGCTTTGACCCCCTGTTTGGTGGAGTCTTTCAGACAACTTCTATGGTAGGCTCCTGTCAACCACTTCTGGGGTCTATTTCATTTGCCCTTCTAAATGAGCATTAAGCATCCTCCCTAGGGTCCTCCTTGTTATTTGGCTTCTTTAGGTCTGTGTATTGTCGTATGATTATTCTGTGGCTATCTGCTTTTTGACCACTCTCCCTTGGCGGGGCTGCCTCGCCAGGCCACAGAGGAAGAAGATGTGCTCAGTCCTGAGGCAGCTTGATGGGCTGGGATGGGTGGGTAGAGGGTGCTCCCCTTTTGTGAGTAATAGGGGAGGGGTGAGAGGGAAGAGGGAGGAAGAGTGAGATCAGAAGGAGAGGAGGGAGGGGGCTGTGATCAGGATGTAAAGGATGTAAAGGAGAGGCGGCTCAGCGGTTAAGAGTGCCACCTGGCTGGGTGTGGTGGCGCACACCTTTAATCCCAGCACTCAGGAGGCAGAAGCAGGAGGATTACTGTGAGTTTGAGGCCAGCCTGGTCTACAAAGTGAGTCTAGGACAGCCAAGACTACATAGAGAAACAAAGCAAACAAACAAACAAAAAAACCAAACCAAACCAAACCAAACCAAAACAAAACAAACAAAAAAAAAAAAACCCAAAAGAGCACAACCTGCTCTTCCAGAGGTCCTGAGTTCAATTCCTAGCAACCACATGGTGGCTCATAACAATATATTATGTGGTCTGATGGCCTCTTCTGGTCTGCAGGAGTACATGCAGACAGAGCACTGTATACATAATAAATAAATAAATCTCAAAAACAAAAAAAGATGAGAAGTATTGTGTTTGACTGGAACATGTTGAATAACTAACAACTTAATAATAATAAATAAAAAAAAGTCAAATACCAGAAAACAGATGATTAAATTGAGGGGCTTGGAGGAATCCCTGAATGTGTGAGATCCTGAGTCAATATGTGTTGTTGACATGGCAGTGTGCGTGTCAAAGACCCTAGCCTCTGACCCATAGGAAACTGGTGAGACTCATGGAAAGTGGCAATGCCTTCTCTTCGGGTTCATGTGTGGGTATTGGTGGTGTGTGCAGAAAACGTTCACTATCTCTCTCTCCTTGGATGTTTATGACCTGACGACTGTTCCCCTCAGACTGCTCATCTCAGATTAGTTAAGCCATTCTTGATCCAGCTGTATACCATAACCCTGGTACCTTAACCTGTACCTCATTACTTTGCTTCCTCATCCAACTGTAGGTAAGAACTCTGCCTCTCTCTTCAACTTTACTATAACAAACACACTGAGCTTTTGGGATGCTGAGGTTTCTCCATTTGACAGCCCATGCTACTGGAAAGTAGCATTTCTGTGAGTCCGTGAGTTTGTTTCTTCTTCCTCCTCCTCCCCTTCCTCCTCCTCCTTCTCCTCCTCCCTTTCCTCCTCCTCCCCTTTCTCCTCCTCTTTCTTATCCTTTTGCTGCCCCAAAAGGTCAGTTCATGGAGCAATGATGGATGCAACATACACTATTTTGATTTTTGGCTTCTTTTTTTAAAAAAAAAATGTTTTTTTTTGAGACAGGGTTTCTCTGTGTAACAGCCCTGGCTGTTCTAAAATCACTGTAGACCAGGCTGGCCTCAAACTCAGAGATCTGCCTGTCTCTGCCTCCCAAGTGCTGAGATTAAAGGCATGCACCACCATGGATGGCCACATACAGTATTTTGTGAAGAGCTGTGATGGGGCTGGAGATGTAGCTCAAATGAAGACGCTTGGCTTTTTGGTCTTGACATCATTTCCTATTGTTTGGCTGGTCATTGCTCCCCTTTGAGATGCTCCTAAAAAGAACCGTTGCAGCGAATGCTTCGAGGTTTCAGCTGCTGCTGCTCCAGGTGCTGGCAGCTGTAGTTGCAGGCACCTTTGTTGGTTTGCTGTTTAACAGGTCTGCTGGTACCTCATGGCAAAAAGTGGAATTGCTCCAAGGAACTGAATCTAAAAAGGTCTCCTTCTCGTGTTCCCATTAACCTCTTTTCTCTCCTATCTAGGGTAGGTGGGTTGGAAAGGAGGTACAAGCATTAACGAATCCCAAATAAAGTAGGTTTGAAAAAATTCAAAGCCTACTAGCCACCCATACACTCACTCAGCCATCCATGCACCCACAGATCCACTCCCTCACATATACACCTACCTACTTACCCCACTTACCCTCCCACTCACCCAGCCATCTCTGACCTCTATGGCACGTGCCATCATGTCTTTTGACTTTTAGTGTCTTCTAAATTTCTGAAAGAACAAGCAAGCTTTTCTTTGATGCACTCCACTGCTTTCAGCTGCCTCCCCCAGGATGACACACTCTCCGGGTGGAGGTAGTGCCTAGAAAGCCTGGGCTTTGCACCTGCTGGTCCGCATCGCTTCATTTCCGGTTTGGTCCCTTCCCTATGCGCCTCTCTGTTATCGCTTTATTTTGCACAGATGGTTTACTGTGTAAGTCACTTCAAAGCTCTGTGGGATCCATAATGTGTGGCTGTGGAATGTTGGCACCGGCTGCCCTTCTCAGGGATCCCCTGGGACTGCTGGTGGTCTCAGAGCTCTCATAAAAAATGCCAGGAGTCGCTGCTGCATTTCTAGAAATATTTAAAGACGTGGGAAAATCCACTGAGAGAGGGAGATGCCTTCTTTTCCTGATTATTAAGTTCATTTCCAGGCCCTCTTGGATCCTTCTATTTTTTTTTTTCTTTTTCTTAAAACACTTGTATACTCAACTCATGATTGAACAGTGAAGTTAAATCTTTTCTCAAAGGACTCTTCCTGTCTACGTCTTCTGTCTATTGTGTACCTCACAGGAAGACATTGGCAAGTAGGAATCTTTCTCCCATGGACAGAGCCAATTTTGTGTCTTTATAAAAAATGTTTTCGTTCCCCATATTTTACCTGTTGACATGACAATGCCTGAGATGAGATTCTGTCTATGAAGATCTGAGGGAGGGGCTCACAGGCTCCACCCCTAGCTGAAGCTGGTGGCAGTTGATGGCTCCTGGCAGAGGAGAGTGAGTTTTTTAGTTAGTGACGTGGACTCTTGTAGGCAGCCACAGGAAGTGAATGGTCTCACACCCATGTACATGCAGGAGCACTAACTGAGTTATTAAGAAAAGGAAGGATATGAAATATGGAGGGAGCATGGTGGGGAGATCTAGAAGTTAGAGGGGAAATGGCCACAATCAAAATAATTGTATTTATGTTCAATTCTCAAGGAAGAAATAAAATATGTTTTAAAAGTAAAAAGAGATTATTTTGGTGACTGTTTAAATATGAAATACTAATATTAGATTTTTGCGAAATGTGTTTGTGAAGAATGTACTTAGGGAAACTGAAGGTCAGGAATTGTTTTCCTTGCCCACCTATTCTCCATCACCTCATTCCCCATCCATCTATCCATCCACTCACCCATCAATCCACCCATCCACCCATCCATCCATCCATTCATCCACCCATCCATCCAACTATCCAACCATCCATCCATCCACCCACCCACCCACCCATTCATCCATCCATCCATCCACCCATCCATCCAACTATCCAACCATCCATCCACCCACCCACCCACCTATTCATCCATCCATCCACCCATCTACCCACCTATCCATCCGTGTATCCATCTATTCTGTTTTGCATTTCTGTATTCTCAAGGTTTAGCACAGTGTTTAGCTCTCTCTTTCTCCTTCCTCCACTCTGTGTGCCTGAATGCATGCACACATGTATGGACATGTGTATAAAGGCTAGAGGTTGACATGGTTTTTAAAATTTCTATGTTTTTTTTGAGGCAAGGCCTGTCCAGTGAGATCTAGGGATCCTTCTGTTTGTGCCTTCTCAGCATTGGATTGATGCTGTGTCTGGCCTTTTACTGCCTGTGGGATCAAACTTCACTTTTCATTTTCCTGGCAGTCTTCTCCAGCTTTATAGTAGCAGCTTTAATAAATATTAGTCTTTTGTGTTAGTTTTTATGACAGTATTTTGTTTTGACATATTAATTTATGCCCATGGCTTTTTAATGAATTCTTTTCTATAGTTTTCCTTTGGTTTATTTAACGACTTCCTAAATAAATCATTTTTTGGGAGCTGCATCCTTAATTTTTTTTACATTTTATGATGTAAGTATTTTAAAGACATGCATTTTCCTCACAGTTTACTTTAGTGTTGTCCTAAAGGGTCTGATACTTACTGCTTTCTAGAAAAGCAGTAGAAATTTTATATAGACTTTCTATTTGCATGAAAAGATCAAGTCTTTTAACAGTTTTTAGGTAGAATAGTACTTTTTAGTATTTATATTTGCAGTCTGATCATAGTAGCACCTGAAAGCAAGATGATCAGAAACTCTAGACTGGCCTCAGCTATGCAGCATGAAGTCAGAGCTGGAGCAGAGGACTGTGTCCCAGTTCCACCCTTAGCTAACATTTACGTTTATAATATTAAACTCCTGGTTTTTATTAGAATAATTTAACTACATCATGCCTTCTTTTTAGGCATTTTATCAAGATTTCCTTTGTGGATTAATTTCTGTCCAATCTTCATGAATGCTCCCTTGATACATGAAGGTAAGGCATATTTTCTATTGTCAAATATAATAAATGATGCATATTAATCAACTCCATAGTATAAGCTATGTTGTTTATTCAACTTATTATTTATTTAAATTGAATTGATTTAGACCAAGAGAGGTAAAATTGAATTTCCTATCATAAATGCCTAATGCATCATTCATTCTATAACTTCTCTTTCATTAAAGTCATTAGTCTATTTTTAGTAATGTAAATACCGAGAAACTGAAAGGTAGCTCCTGATACAAGTAGTTGATATCTGTCCTGGCTACACCTACACAATCTCATAGAATGTCCACAGCAGAGATGGTCATCCTGAGGCAGAGATGGACTGAGACAAAATGAGACATCTTGTCATCATGTGTAAGCAAAGGAGAAAATACAAACATGAAACCACTCAGAAAAATGCCACACATCACTGCTCCCAGCTTACTGGGCTTCCTTACCCATCACAGCGTGCGCTCTTCTTGACCCTCCTGCCTCCCACACGAACATCCATAGGATACTAGTCAGCCTACTTCTTACATTACTCGGTCCAGAAAAAGCCATATTTCTTCCTAGACTGTCCCTCTTCTGCCTTAGGAACCCAGCCCCACAACAAGCCCTGCATAACTCATCTGCTGTGCTCCATGTGGCAAAGGCTCCCTTGTCACAACAGTATCTGTTAGTAAATTCGACTTAGTGGGTGGATGTCACCATATTCATAGCTGTGGTCTCCATTCTAACTTGTACCCTAAGCAATATGGTGTATCCTTTGATACTGACGATGACATCGCCCTCTTCCTGATCCCTGACTTAATTCAGGGATCTCCTTCCTTCCCTCTCTGCCCTTGTTTCGCTCTCATATCTAGTGTTAGGGGTTTTGGAAGGGAAGAAGAAAAGGGGCAGAGAAGAGTGGAAGAAAGAAGAACCCACAAAGTAGAAAATGCCAGCTAAAAGGAAGTTTAACATTCCGATCCAGGAATCATCTTAGTTCTCTCATTCCCCTCTGACTTAAACCAATAGCTGTTTCCACGCAGGAGATGACAAAATTGACTTCATTTCTTTTCCCCACCCTTCTGGTCACCAATAAGTTTTAATTGAGCCCATGGATGGTTTCAGTTGACTGAATTTCATCCTCCATGGGCTTTCCAATGGAATGTTCAAGTGAATAGTATTTCTCAAACTCTTCAATTTTTATGACTATAGTCAATTTCTATTGCTTACCAATTCTGTATTTAAGAATTTACCTGCCTGCTAAGCTTAGGAAATCATCCATGCATGACAGTAAGATATCTGAGCCACATGTGTGCTCAGTGTGGCTGTCCTCAGCCGAGATTACCACCGGTTTTTGTTTTACTTTTTGCCTTTATTCCAGCTTTTATACTGCATACAAATGTCTTCTGCACGGTCAATTTAGTGTAAAGTTTTTTTTTTCCCCCTTCAAATTGGTGATTTAATGACCTTGAGTGTTGTGTTAAAGTGAGTGCTGCATTTCTAAGTTCAGGAAGTCTGTGGTGTGGCTGAGAAATGCATGCTTGATAAACTGTTTTTAGGTATGTGCTATAGTGTTGTTGGCCACGAGTGAACTGTTAATGAATCAATAATATCTATTAAAGAAAGTTTCCTTAAACAGGAGTATGTTGGGGGGGGGGGAATGATCTGATGTATTTTGATGCTAATTAGTGCTTACTGTCCCTGTGAACAACCTTTTGCTTAATACAAAGCCATCCCTCCTGGGCAGGGTGAAAGAGATAGCTGGGTCTAGGAGAGAGAGAGAGAGAAATTTTGGGGAAAAAAAAATCACCAAGAGAGAAAGGAGAGACCTGAAGGGAGGAGAGGAAGGCCGCCATTGGTTAGCTGGAGGAGAAGCACATGGCCAGTGGCGTGGATGGAGAATCCGGCCCAGATTAAAAAACAAAAAAACAAACAAACAAACAAACAAAAAAAAAAACATTGACAAGTGTTTGAGATTATAACTGAAAAGTAACTTGATAAAAGTTATTGGAAGCAGATGGCATGGGACTGAGACAGGGATCCCATTGCCTGCCCCACTATGGGAGGTAGTTTAGAGAATTGATATCTGCCCTGCCCCAGGTTAACTAAGGCTATTTTAAAATATAACAAGTGTCTGGGTCTTAATTGATCACTAGCCAGGTCTACAGGTAATACAGATAATTTTTTAAAAACAATAGGAATACCCTAAAACAAATAGATGAAAATGTGACCAGAAATGTGTAGGAACTCGTATCTCCTCAGTGTTTAAAGCATCTTTACAGAGAATGTAACTGCCCCAACTAACAAGAATTGACTCTGCGGCTTGTCCTTCATAAAACCTACATGCTGGAAGGCTGGTGTGATAGTTTACATTCGTTGCTAGGGGCTGGGCCTCGGGCATCCCTGTGGGTATTATTTTAGTTAAGCTAATTGAGGTGGGAAGACCCAGCCTAAATGGGGCAGCACTGTTCCCTGGGTTGGGAGCCTCATCTGTTATACAAAGGAGAACAAGACCAAGTAATTCCCTGCCATGGCAGACTGGCTTCTTGAACTGGGAGCCAAGATGAACCCTTTCCTGCCTTACACATTGCTTTTCTCTAGGTATTTATTTATTTTTTTTATCACAACAGGAAGGGTAACCAACAATTGGTTTTCAGGATGATGAAGGCAAGAGAAAACAGGATCCTTAAGGAGATGAAGGTGCCCCTCTCTGTTCACACGCTTTGTCATCAACACAAGTCTACCCCGCCTTCACCCCAATACTCATACTTCCAGCAGGATGGAAGCAAGGCTCCATGATGTCATTGGGGGGCGTTCCCTTAATCATTTAGGGACGTGGACTCAGATAAAACATAGCCCTCGCTTTCAATGCAGAAAAATAAAAAACGAATTTCAGGATGAGCTAGTATGAAGCAAAGTTGGAGTTGATTAAGAATAGAAAGAATATTGTTCAGTGAAAGAATAAGGCACCCTGAAGAGCAGGGGCATGGGCTTCCCATTCAGACGTATCTTAGTATTATCCATATGTACCATTTGATGGCTCTCAAATTACATTTCAAGTTTTTTTTTCCCACTTCCTTTTTCAGTAAAGGAGACCACAGAGTGGCTCTGGAGGTCCCTGTATGGAACCTCAATCTGGTCAGATGAAACCAGGAGCTAATAGGATTGCACCAGGGTTTAGGACATGCTTTTATTTATTTGTGTTTTCTTTTTCTGTAAATGGAGTTTCTGGTCAAACTTCTAGAGAATTGCAGTTTTCAGCTGAGAAGGAAGAAAGGCTTCACTTAAGCAAATTCTTGAGTCTCAGCTGGCAAATGTCTTCAGATTTTGTGGTGAGGGGCTCTGCCTCTTTTCATGCCCATAATTTCACTGTGGGCATCCTCACCAGAGCTGAGCTGGTGTCATTGTCATGCCTTTTAGTCATCAAGAATTGTGATTTAAATAATATTTTTTCTTCATAAAGTAACCAGCCTCTGGTATTTTGTTATAGTAAGAGAGAATGAGTGATTTTAGTTGCAATCCTCTGTCGTCTTTAGACTTTAAGATGAGTTGAGCTGGATGCAAATTCCTTGATAAGTTTTTTTTTTAAAAATCAGGAGTGTCTCATAGGCACTTACGAAATAATTGTGCCTCTTTTTAGGATAATTTCTTTCAAATGCTGGCACTGATAAATCTGAACCTATATATTTTTTTTCTTTGTAAGTTGCTTGCTCTTTTTCTTTTTCACCTATGGGATAACAAGCCCTTTCTTATTTTGCCATTAAGTATCTTTAGTAGGCATCTTCATGTCAAGATCATGGTGCTAATAATCATTCTGGGTCAGTTGCACCTGTGTTAAGTTGCACCTGCACTGTAGTCCGCGGACATTTCTAGCTGTATCTCACCCTGCCTACCTCTCTCCCTTCTTCCTCTTCCCTCTGTTTCAAGGAACTTTCATTTTGAAATAGTTTTAAATACCCTTTATTTCCCATTAGGAAATAAGCATAAATAGAACCGATTACATGTGTGCAACTGTACCTTAGTCCGAACATTGTCTATATAATTGATCTATCCCATTTCTCATCCTTATTTCTGTTTGTTTTTATTTGTTTGACTTTCTTCCTTGTGTCACTGTAACTTAAATTTCATACCTAAAACTGTGTTTGCATTCTGCCTGTTCCTTTTCACAATTTCCTGTCTTACCCACTCTCAGTCGCCCTTGCTCCATTCTCCCTTTTCTGAGTTTCTTCTTTGTAGTCCCAAATGCTTTAAAATGCAATGTTTAAAATTCTCCGTGACTATATTAGGAAGCCCATACTATCAGGGTTGCCTCAACACCTTCCTGAGATGTGGTAGTAACTTTGTATGAATGTAAGATGTATTTGGTAGTATTTGTTACTGTGAGATAGACCGCTGAAGCTATAGAGGGTAGGCGCGTGGAGAAGGATGTCTCAGTTGGTGACCGAGGCAGGTGCAGTCCCAGCTCTTCAGCACGGTGGCTGTGGTCCCATCACTCTGCATGCCTTGTGCTCACAGAAGGGACAGTTAGCAAGAGTGGGAGCCCCTATCTTTTAGGCAACCCACCCTCTTAGAATTCCCTTTATGCTTGTTTCCTTTTACCAAAGCAATTTTAAAAATTTTATTAATTTATTCAGATTACAATTCAATTGTTATGCCATCACTTGTATCCTCTCATTCTTCCCTTCCTCCCACTTTTACCCTATTCCCCTCCCCTAGGTCTATGACCAAGGGGGACTTCCTCCCCCAGTATATGGTCATAGGCTATCAAGTCTCATCTTGGTAGCCTGCTTATTCTTTCTTTGAGTGCCATCAGGCCTCTCCACCAAGGGGAGGTGGTCAAATATGGAGCACCAGAGTTCATGCCAGTGTCAGTCCCTGCTCTCCACATAACTGTGGGGAATTCCTGTCCATTGGGTAGACCAGAGTAGGGGTTTGATGTTTACTATTATATTGTCCTTGTTTAGTGCAATAGTTTGAGCAGACCCCCTTGGGCCCTGATCCACCCATCACGATGTTCTTCTTGTAGGTTTCTAGGACCTTCTGGATCCTTCTATTTCCCTATCTCCTATATTTCTCTTACCTAGAGTCTCAGTAAGATGTCCTCATATCTATCCCAATCTCCTGATAAGTAAAGACTTTTGTGGGACATGCCTTTTGGGCTAGTGCACAATTATAAGTGAGTATATACCATGTGAGTCTTTCTGCTTCTGGGTTAATTCACTCAGTATGATCATTTCTAGTCCCATCCATTTGTCCACAAATTTTGGGATTTCCTTGTTTTTAATAGCTGAGTAGTATTCCGTAGTGTAAATGTACCACAGTTTCTTTATCCATTCTTCAACTGAGGGACATTTAGGCTGTTTCCAGGTTCTGGCTATTATGAATATGGCTGCTATGAACATGGTTGAGTATATGTTTTTGTTGTGTGGTGGAACACTTTCTGGGTATATTTCAAGGAGTGGAATAGCTGGGTCTTGAGGAAGCCTTATTCTCAGTTTTCTAAGATAGTGCCAGATAGATTTCCAAAGTGGTTGTACTAGTTTGCATTCCCACCAGCAATGAAGGAGTGTTCTTCTTTCTCCACATCCTCACCAACATGTGGTGTCACTTGAATTTTTGATCTTAGTCATTCTGATGGGTGTAAGATGGAATCTCAGAGTTGTTTTGATTTGCATTTCTCTGATGACTAAGGAGGTTGAGCATTTCTTTAAGTGTTTCTCAGCCGTTCGATATTCCTCTGTTGAGAATTCTCTGTTAAGTTCCAAGCCCCATTTCGCAATTGCGTTGTTTGGTTTTGTGGTGTTTAATTTCTTGAGTTCTTTATATATTTTGGATATTAGACCTTTGTCAGATGTAGGGTTGGTGAAGATCTTTTCCCAGCCTGTAGGCTGTTGCTTTGTTCTGTTGACCATGTCTTCTGCCTTACAGAAGCTTCTCAGCCTTGTGAGGTCCCATTTATTAATTGTTGACCTTAAAGCCTGGGCTGTTGGTGTTCTGTTCGGGAAGTTGTCTCCTGTGCCAATATGTTCCAGGCTCTTCCCCACTTTTTCTTCTAACAGATCTTTTTTTTTTTTTTTGAGATTATAATATAATTACTTTGTTTCCCCCATCACTTCCTCCCTCCAAGCTCTCCCATATGCCTGTCCTCCTGCCTCCAGGGGCAACCACAAGCAACAATTTTTTTCCTCCAGGCCATTTAAACACTCCAGTTGCCCACTCTTGGTGTGATCCCTCTTTGGGCAATGATTTGTAACTGGAATTTTCTGGTTTTTCTGTCTCTTATATTCCTGAAAAATGAAATCGGACCCCCACACCTTGGTTCTGCTTATAGTGCCAAGTGTTAGAATTAAAGCGATGCTGTGTTCCTGCTGGGATGAAAATTCTTCCAGCCGGCTTCAATATAACACAGTACATGTCAGTCTTCCTGGAGCAAGTCTGTTCCCCAGATCGGTAGATGTCCATGGCCTACCCGAAGAAAAGCACTCTCTTCAAGAAATCCATAGATTATGTATCTGCATAGATATGTATCCTGTATCTGCAGAAGTCAAGTTGTACATTGTGAAGTATTGAACTGATCTATAAACTCGAGCTATAGCCGGCATCTAGTACCACTCTGTCTTAGAGTAGTCAGTTTGCTCCTTTTCACTCATTTCCCAAGTATTCTGGTCACCGGACTGCATCTTTCTCATTCCACGAGGAACCTGTCCATTAGCACTTGCTCTCCACTCACCTCTGTTGAGTTCACACCTACGCAGCTACCTTCTGCCCCTATAATTTCCCTGTTCTGGCTATGCATGGAGTCACAGTGTGCACCCTTTCACATATGGCTCTTTTCAGTTAGCAAAGAAGTTTTTCTACCTCATTGCTTACTTATGGCTGAGTCTATCCCATTGTCTGGACCAGCTACCTGTTATTTATCCACCCATCAGTCGTTTCTTCTGTTTAACTGTTATGGGTAATGCTGCTGTTACTGTTCAAGCATGAGTTGCCGTGTGGATGTGCACTTTCAGGCCTCCCGGTTATATGTTCATGAGCAGAAATGCTGGCTCCTATGGTAATTCTGTGTTTTACCCTTTGAGTAACAACCAAAGTGTTTTCAGGAGTGGACGTATTACTTTACGTGTCTTCCAGCAAGAAGCATTCTCAGTCACACTTCATCGTCTACCAAGCTCTCCACCCCTTCTCTCTTCTTGCTTCTTCCTACCCTCCTGTTTCTATTGTGATCATCCTAAGATCTTTTTTGTCCATCACCCCAGGCAATAGTTAAAGAAGACATAATCAGAACACCTCCGCCAAGAATCTGCCTCTCTCACACATTCCCATGATCATTTAGGGTGGTCCCCAAACCTGGGGCTTCCAGTCTCATGTTTACCTATCCAGACCCTCTGAATGTAGCCAGATTGTTCAGCTTGCTGAGTTGTTCACTCACGGGCCCTCAGAACTTACACTCTTGATTCATGTCAGAATAGCTTACACTTTTCCTTACTTGATTGTAGTGTTACTGTCCCAGGTCTGGGTCCCATGTCGATGGTAAGTTTGTTATAAAAAGACTTTGCCATCCACATGCTTTGTGCCTCCCTCATATGTGACCGTCTGCTGGTTCACAGCTGTTCTCCGAATATGCTCACTGGTTAAATTTCAACTTTAAATTATATCACCTAAACTTATGAATAGTTTCTCGAGGTTATCTTTCTCACATGTTGTTGGTGCTTTGCTCAAAAGTAATCCTTTCTGCAAACAATCTGAAGACCAAAAGCTTCATGGACTTCATACATGTTATGTAGTGCTAGGGAGCGGCTTCCCTCTCTCTCTCTGTCTCTCTGTCTCTGTCTCTGTTTCTCTCTCTCTCTGTGCAAATTTCAACTCTGAATTCCAAGCATTAAAAAAAAAAAATCACAGCCATCCCTGCCCTGAGGACATGGGAGCAGGAGAGTGGGCCCTGCCCTGAGGACAAGGGAGTGGGCCCTGATCCAGGGCTCTGAGTGAATCTCACCTCAACATCTACCCCATGTATGACCTGCTGGAACACATGAAGGGGCTGGACCTGCAAATTCAAAGATTAAGAATCTCCTTGACACACAGCAACAATGAGATATCGGACAGCAGCCCCAGTGAAGATCTGGTAATGATAGTGTAGGCTTCCAATCAGACCCATGACTCGTAGCAATGAACAGTTGAAAGTAAACATATGTGGACAAAAGGCTATACTGTGTGATACACTACAGCTTCTGTGACAAGATTTTTGGTTTGTCTGTTTTATTTTACTGGGGAGAGGAGAGGGATTTTTGGTGCATGATGGGTAAATTATAGACATTCAATAAAGGTAAAAAAAAAAACAAAAAACAAAAATAAAGAAAAAACAGTGTCACAGTGTTTTGTAGAGTCACTAGTTAGTGCTGTGTCTTAAATGGTGGACATTCTGCCATACAGAGCAGCCCTCATTTGTGAACCATTAACTTTGCCTTCAACCTTCTTGTGAGCAGATTAATTGCAACAGAAAATATGTGGACATTTTATAATGAGACTCAATTTATTCTGGAAATTAAAGACTATGTGTGAGTGTTTTTCTTTCCATATTTCCTGACATATCTGATTTCAAATTGAGATAAAAATAAATGTTAGGAAGATCTAGAAGTTGGCCGTTGGAGTTAGGTTGCTGTTAAACCCTGAGAGCCAGTCCTTATTATTTCTACACTGATGGTTCATCTTTTGTCAGAGACTAATGTTCCCCTTGTTTCATGCAAAAGATTAAAGAGGATGGATAAATATGGGACATTTGCTTTTCATTAATCAAAGTTTTAATTCATCCGCTGGATAGACATCAAAAGACAAATTGCTGTGTCAGAATTAGAATTATATAATGCAACTAAAATGAAGTGGGCAGTTTTATTTTAAATATGTAAAAGTATAGTATTTGCTTCTCTCTCTCTCTCTCTCTCTGTGTCTCTCTCTCTCCTTTGTGTGTATGTGTGTGTGTTTGTGTGTGTGTGTGTTCGTGTGTGTGTGTGTGTGTGTGTGTGTGTGTGTGTGTGTGTATGTGCAAGTCAGGGTTCAATCATGGGTGTAATTTCCCAGATACTATCTACCATTTTTTTTTGAGACCTGGTGTCTTGGAGCTTTTCAGGTGGCAGGACTGCAGGCCCATAAGCCCCAGATAACCTCCTGCCTCTGCCTTCCCAGCACTAAGACTACAAATGTGTATCATTACTGCTTAAGAAAAAAGTTATTTTCATTTTTTTGTGTGTTTGCATGTATGTATGTATGTGTGTATGTATGTATGTATGTATGTTACAAGCAGGCCTGGTGCCTGCAGAGTGCAGAAGGTTTTGGGTCCCGGGGGCTGGAGTTCCAGGCAATTGTGCGCTGCCCAGTGTGGGTGCTGGGAATGAAAACTGGGTCCTCTGCAAGAGCAGCAAGTGTTCCTAACCACTGAACTATCTGTCCAGGCCCTGCCATGTCTTTTTAATGTGGGCATTGAACTCAGGTCCTTGTGTTTACAAGGCAAGTGCTCTACTGACTAAGCTGTCACCCCCACCTTAGACAAGGGGCTGTACGGTGGTTAAGATCATTCTTTAGAAGGAATCACCACTCCTCTTTGTGGAAACTGCTCCTTTCATTCTTCTGATGACAACAACAACAAAGGCACTTGGCTGGAAGTCATATCTGTGAAGATGGGAGGAGGGGAGGAAGAGGAGGAGGCATGTCACCATGAAGGAAGCCCTAAGGCATTGTGATAATGCATTACAGCTGTGTTGTAGAAGACATTAATAAGGCTCTACTCATGAGCCTCATGCCAAGCAGAGTTCACACAGTGGGCTTACACAAGGGTACACTGCCTCATATCCCTCACATCCAGGCTCTTTTTCCACAATGGGAACTACCACAGTCCTACTGTGGCGGGCAGAGAAAGGCTTCACTGGAGGAATTCTTCTTAGGGCATTCTATGACCCAAGATGATTTTATTTAGTACTTTAAAGATCCTGGTGACAACCGAGGATAAGGTCAAATAAGCACTTTCCGTGGAGCCTCATTCTCATGCATGGCGTCTGCCAGCTCCCCTCCAGCTACCTGTCTCACACCTGGTGAGCCAGGCTCCATCTGCTGAAGCAGGAGCAGCTCGGTCGGGATTTCCCAGGGGAAGAGCTGCAACAAAATGGAACACTAGCTCTTGCTGCGGGAGTTTGCTGACTGCTGCGTGACTTGGCTGTTCTACAAGAAAGGCAAAGCGATTAAAAGTTGCAACTCTTAGTATTTTCTCTGTTGTTGTTTTGAGATGGGCGTTCTCTCTGTAGCCTTGGCTTGTGATAGCTGTTGAAGCAACTCTAGCAAGAGAGTCTGCCCTCCCTGCCTGCCACCTGGCCCTCATCGCTGCCTTCCCAAAAGAGCATGGGCCTTTTGCCTTTTACTCTTGTCTGATGTTTTCTTACCCAATAGTTCCCCTTCAAAGTAAGTGTCTGAGTCAAAACCCAGCAGTTCAGTAAGACAATATATTAAGGAAGTAACTGTATAAGCCCCAAATAGCAAGTAATCCCAGCAATCAGTAGTGTAGACAAAACAAGAACCAACGGCTCTGGTAGGACAAAGACATGCCTTGTGGTTCAAGTCTATTGTAAAACCTGTCCGTGGTGGAATAACTACATAAGATGATCCTCTGTCATGTTAAGGTCCCATTGCTGGTGTTGTGATACCTGGTAATATTTTTTCGCTGCTGTTGAGCCAATGGCGTCCCTTTAACCAAATTTCTCCTTGTTAATAAGTTTTGCTTTATGTAGCTGACAAATGAAATTTCATGATGCGGAGGCTTACCTTTTATTTATCTATTTTTTTACCTGCAAACGTCATCGCACAGTGGAAACGCATCACCTTGCTCTTGCTTCTGACACACAGTGTTCTTGCTTCCATTCTTTTGCCTGGTGTGTGTTCGTAGTGGCACTCCTTGGCTGAAGATAGCTCTATTCTCACCCTATTGGAGAATAGACCCCATGACCCCATGAATCATGGCGATCCGGCTGACAGTGTCCCAGCATCTCCCCCATTCACTTTCCTTCTTCCTTTATGTCTTGGGATGAACTATTACATATGCTCCTTCCTGTTTAGTTGTTTCCTGGAGACAGCATCTCCTGTAGATGCAGAAAGAGATGCTGGGGTTTAGTATGGCACAAGGAATGTGGGGAGTGGCGTTTGCAGATGGGTATCCACCTCACTTCTCCCTAGTGCAAACCTTCATCTTGTGATTGGAGATGAAGTTATTATTATTTTGGTGGTATCGCATGTGTTTTTTCCTTTTTTTTTTTTTTCTGGTACCACGTACCACTTTCCTTTAAAAGAACCATCCTTTCTCTATTCTCCAGGGCCAGTATCCAAGTAAGGAAAATAGAACAGGCATTGGAAAAAAAAAAAAAAAAAAAAAAAGCACTTTCCCCAAAGTGCTGCCTATTTACAAGGTTAGATGCATAGAAGAAGTGGCCAAAAGGGATTACTCTCCCAGTTCCTGCGTATGGAAGCCAACATTGAGTTTAATGTGACATTCTGTCTCCCTGCTTTGGAAAGGGTCCTTCAGCATCAGGGGGAGGCAAGAAGCTCTGACAAGGCAAAACATTGAATGTGCCCCTGGTTGCATTCAAAGATGGGATACAAGCCATTGTGAACTTAGAGGCTACTACCCAAACCCCAAGATCCAGTTAGCTCACACAACACAATAAAAGACAGACAAAGCATAGGGAGAAAGGAATCTTAATAATATTGTTTAAACCTTTGGATTAAATTCTGCCTGAATTATGATCCTCATTTTAATTGCATTTCTGTCATCCAACTGAGTTGCTTGGTTTGAAACAAAGAAACCCTGGCTGGTAGGGCAGCTGGGAAGACACAGTTTTTTCTTCCTTTTTTTTTTTTTTTTTTTTTGGTTATTTTATTACCGATGTTTCTGCCATCAAAGGATGTATGGGCCACTGGTTATTTCATATTCCTACTTTAACTATCCTACAATTAGTCAAAATTCCTTTTACATTTTCATAGTGCAAAAATGCTCATGCCCAGTTTTTTCCTTTTGGCTTTTGGGAGTGCTTAATAGGGGGCTAAGTGAGGTCACGGATGATTGGCAGCAGGCATGCCATAGGCTGAGCCAATGATGCTTACTATATCCTCACCTTTAAGGTCTTTCCCAGTCAGCTCATCTGGCTCCCTTATGTATTTAGAGCAGCTCGAACTGATGATGGGTTGCCCTGTCAGGTAATACAGAATCAGAAATGAGCATGATATCACTGGCAGAGGGGTACCGTGATGGCAACAAGGACCTGGTTTCACTTGACTCAATTATCTCAAGGATATCGACCTGAAGGTCCCAGAATCTTGACAAAGAAGTTCAGGTAGAAAGGGGAAAAAAAAGATTCAGGAACAAACATCACATTTAATTTAGTAAGTTTTTAAAATAATCTTTTCAGAAATCTACCTGGTTGCTTTGACATACTTCTGGTTAGCTTCAATTGTTGCATAGTTACCCTTAGCACCAAAGGAGTCTGGAACATATAACTTCTTAGTTGGGAGCATGGATGGTCTAAGTAGTATTCTTTTAGTGAGGGAGGAAGGTATTGTTTGGGCCAGCTGGCAGCTTCATTTATAAGGAGAATGGCATGCAAAGTCTCATCCACGGAATACTTAACCTTTCTCCGACATGCTTAATGATTTGTATCTGTTCTGTATGGTTTTGGCTATCAATAGGTTCTATGATGTTTTTGGCAGGCCTTCTATCTCTTTTTTACAGTTCCATTTTCTAAAGTCTCTGAAGATTGTCCATACTCTTCTTCATTCATTAATTAATCAATTTATTTATTCACTTTATAGCCTATTTGCAGCCCCTCTCCTTTCCTCTCCTCTCCTCTCAGTCCTACTCTCACAGCCCCTTCCCAATTCCTGTCTCCCCTTCTCCTCAGGGGAGGTGCTCCCTATGGGCACCAACCCATCCTGGCACATTAAGTTGCAGCAGGACTAAGCACATCCTCTGACATCATGCAAGGCAGCCCAGCTATGGGAAAGGGACCCAAAGGCAGGCAACAGAGTCAAAGACAGCCTCCGTACTCTTATTGAACTTACAAGTAGATTATGTGCTTCTTGTGGCAATGATACTATTTTATATATTTAGAACATAGCTGGACCAATGCTGTGCTGGAGGCAACTCTACTGGTCCTGAGTAAAACTTTCAGGAACATTTACATGTTATGCATCTGTGTGTGGGAACACACATACCATGCTGTGTAGCTGTCAGAGGACAACTTGTGGAGTTGGTTCTCTCCTTTCACCACGTGAATCCCCAAGGATGAATTCAGGTTATCAGGTTTAGTGGCCACCACCTTTACCTACTGAGCAATCTTAGCATCCCTAATTTTTAGCATTTTAAAAACATATACATTTATTTTATTACACTTGAATGAAACAAACTACATACAGCAGGGACTTTTCAGCATTTTAAAAAGCCATCTGCTAAACATAGAAGCCATTATAAAATATTTAAAATTACAATGAAGTAAATTATAGTCATCAGCACCATAATGACATTTTGGTCAATGATAGACAATCCATGGTGGTGTCCCATGGATTAATGCATTTAGTGACACTGTAGTCATCTTGGTACAAGGGGACTGTTGTAATGTTTGTATGGTGATTTAATTGCCCAGTAATGCATTTCTCAGAATGCATCTCCAGCCTCTTCAACAAATAGTGCTGAGAGTGAAGTAGGAGGAAAGAGCTGGATCCCTCTAACCCTGTACCCAAAGCTTCTAAAGTGCACCAAAGACTTTCATGTAGAACCCGAGACTCTGAAACCCTTAAGGAAAAAAATATTGGGAAAACACTCCAAGACACAGGTATATATACACAAAGATTTTCAGAGAATGACTCCAAAGGCTTAGGAAATAATACCAAGAATCGACAAATAGGCACATGTGAAATTAAAAAGCTTTCATACAGCAAAGAAGTGGTGAAGAGCATTCCTCAGAATGGGAGGGAAATCCTCACTAGCAGTGCTTCTGACAAAAGGTTAATGTTTAGAATATATAAAGAAGCAAAACTAAGCAAAGATGCAAAAAGCGCAATCAGTAATTGGTTAATAAGATAAACAGGTAGCTCTTGGAAGATGAAGTGCACAAACCATGAGGCCAGTGGACATGAAATGGTTTCAGTGTTCCCAGCCATCAGGGAGACGTGACTTAATGCTACATTAAGATTCTGTCTACCCCTGTCAGAATGGCTACCATGAAGACAGTGAGCACCACCAAACCTTAGTAAGGAAGCATAGAGAGTGTTCGTATTCTGCTGGTGCAACGTGAATCAGTGCATCAGCTGGGGAAGTCAGCATGGTGGTTTGTCAGCAAACAAACAAAAACCAAACCAAGCCAAACTTAATCACTAATGACTGCCAAATGACCCAGCCATAGCACTCTGGTTGTTTACCCAAAGGCCTCTAAGTCAGCACATCACGGAGAGTCCTGCGCATCCATGTTTAGTGCAGCTCTTTTCACAGGGGCTAGGTTGTGGAATTAGCCTAGTGCCCACTAACAGATGAATGGTATAGATAATGTGGTGTATATACACAGTGGAGCATTATTCCGCCAAAATGAAGAAAGAAATGATGCCATTTGCTGGAAAATGGGACTGAAGATCATCTTATTAAATAAAGTTAGATGTGGAAGACAAATAGCAGATATTCCTCTTATCTCACTGTGCTAGAATTCATAATTACATAAGCCATCTATCTATATTATCTACCATCTATCTATATTATCTATCTTCAGTCTATCATTTATGTATCTACCATCTGTTATCTCTGTGTCATCTATCTATCTGTGAAGGTTTGAATGAAAAATGCCCCTTATAGGCTCAGATATTTGAGTACTTGGTTCCTGGCTGGTTGCGCTGCTTGGGAGGTTTAGGTGGTGCAGCCTTGCTGGGGAAAGTTCATCACTGGTGCCTTGAAAGCTCCTACCTTTGTCCTACTTCCAGCCTGCTTTCTCTGACTGGTGCTTATGGCTGAGGATATGACCTCTCAGCTTCCTCCTCCCATGGTGGTGCCAGCCTGCTCCCAGACCTCCCTGCTAGGAGGGATTCATCCCTTTGGAACCATAAATCTAGGCAAACTCCATTTATAGTTACATTGGTCATGGTGGTTTTTTTCCACACCAACAGAAAAGTAGCTAATATATTATTATTAATTGACACATGACAGTATATTAAAAACAAAGGTAATAAATATTTGAAATATTCATTCTTCCTAATTCCCCTCTAATTTTTAAAAAATCTCTTTCACTGAAGTCACTGTGTTCACTTTAATCCATATGGTGAAAATTATAGTGTGTTGTTGCTGTGCTCAAAGACATGTTGGTATCCAGGAAGGCCTTGTCTGACAGTAATGACGCCTTGAAAATCAGCAAGCACTACCCAGCCGTGTGAAGTACTGTTCTGTTGATTGTCTCTTCAGACTGTGTCCAACTACAGCCCACAGGCCACATGTAGCCCAGAGCAGCTGTGAATGGAGCCCAACACAAAATGGCAAACTTACTTAAAACATGCTGTGTGTGTGTGTGTGTGTGTGTGTGTGTGTGTGTTAGTCCATGTGTATATTTAACTTGGTTGTGTGGTTCTTGTCAAAATACCATGCAAAACAAACATATGTGGGCTCTCACAACCCACAGACAATTCTTTGAGTCATTGGGCCTAGAGAAGCCAAGAGGTTGGACACCTGATTTAGACACAGGGAAGTGGTAGAGAAATTGCTGTTGACGTAGACTTTACTTCTGCACAGTTTCTTTAGCTGTTTTCTTGTAATAGCACAAAGAATTTGAGAAACGTTCTTGGCAGATCTCTGTGTATGTATCCACAGCTGACATTAGTCAAGGGTGAAATTGAACCTCAGGGCTCTTTTGCTGTCACATCTCTCCACCAACATGAACTGAAAATATGCCTTTAGATTTCTTGTCACATGTCTAAGTGCTCACTGTCCCCTCCTCCCATGGCTCTCATTTGCATATGGCCTTTCTCTTCTCCAACACAAGCACAGTTTCTGAGACCAGATCTGATCCCCAGAGGCAATACATTAGAGCATGAACCTGAAAACCAGCTTATTGATCATTAGATTATTGCCTGCAATGTTCCTGCACAATATTTCACAGTATCACACAGAAGATAGTTCCTTCATCCTCATTCCTTTCCACACATTGCATCCTTGAAGTTCCATGGAAGATACAAAATAAAACAGAGACAAATAAACAGTGCATACTTATGAAAGAAGCAGTCAGGGACACAGAGTTGGAGGTCCTCAGGGCTTCAGTGTCTTATTGGGTGAGCTGCTGGCCACTGCTTTTTCACACTGGTTAAGCTGTAGGAAGCTTAATTTTCTTCACATCACTCTTCTTACTAAAGCAATAAGCCACCTATATTTTACGATCACATTTTTGTTTGCTTGTGTTCTTAAGATGGGTGTCTCAGAGTCATTTTGATTTTCATTTCCCTGATGTCTAAGGCATTGAACATTTCTTTTCTTTTCTTTTCTTTTGTGGCCTTTTTCAGAGAATTTTATTCGAGTGGTTCTTACAAAGATTGTTGCAATATGAAAGTCATTTGTTTGATAGAAGTATCAAGCTGTCTTGTCAAACATTTCTTTAAGTGCTTCTCGGCCATTAGAGAGTTCTCTGTTGAGAATTCTCAGTTTAGCTCTACCTCAGTTTTAAATTGGTTTGTTAGTGTTTGATTTTGTGAGTTCTTTCTATATTTTAGATATTAGACCTCTGTTGGAGGTAGGGTTGGTGAAGATATTTTTGTCCTATTGATAGTGACCTTTGCCTTGCAGATTTTCAGTTTCAAGAGATCCCATTTATTAATTGTTGATCTTAGTCCTTGAGCTGTTTGTATTCTGTTCAGAAAGTTGTCTCATATACCAATGAGTTCATGGCTGTTCCCTACTTTCTCTATTAGATTTAGTGTCTATGGTTTATGTTGAGGTCTTTGATTCACTTGGACTTGTGTTTTGTGCAGGGTGATAAATATGGATCTATTTGCATTCTTCTGTATGCAGACATCCAGTTAGACTAGCACCATTTGCTGAAGATGGAAACAGACAAGGAGACCCACTGTCAAACAATAGGCCAAGCTTATGGAGTTTTGTGGAAGAGTGGGAAGAAGAATTGAGGCAGCCACAGGGGTCAAGGACACCCAAAGAAACCATACAGAGCAAACTAATAAGACTATGGGGCCTCATAGAGACTGAACCATCAACCAAAGAGCATGCATTGGCTGGACCTAGAACCCCTACATATATGTAGCAGATGTGCAGCTTGGTCATCGTGTGGGACCCCTAATAATGGGATAGGGGCTGTCTCTAACTCTATTGCCTGCCTTTGGTTCCTTTCCCTTAGCTGGGCTGCCTTGTCTGGCCTCAGTGGGAGAGGATACACTTAGTCTCAGTGAACTTGAGGTTCCAAGGTGGGTTGGTACTTCTTGGGGGCCTCCCCTTCTCTAGGAAGGAGAAGAAGAAATGGGGGAGAGAGCTGTGTGAGAGTGGGACTGGAAGGAAGTAGGGGAAGGGGCTGAGATCAGCCTTTAAAATGATTAAATAAATAAATAAATAAATAAGAAATAGGAACTTCCAATCCTCCTGCCTCAGGTTCCCAACTGCTAGAATTATAAGTATGCAACAACTTACCTGGCTTCTGACTAGAGATTTCTTTGGATTAATTTTTATTTATTGCCATGAGACTTTTATAATTTTTATTTTTAACAACAGAGAAATATTATGGGAATATGTTTTTTATTTAATCCCAGGTGTCGGGGTATGGGGCTACTTCACAGCAAGTGACTATGATTGCCTCATGCACTAGCAGTTGCATGATTTTGCCAGCTGCAGATAGTTTCTGTGATTGTGTGATTGGAATTCTGGGAACATATTTATATATTAGAGGATACATAAATGCTAGGACCCTGAGAGAGGTGTTGATTGCTGGTCGCTGGTTAGATGCTGTTGGTTGTGGTTTGTTAAGTAGTTATGTGCAAAGAAGAGCATGAAGAAGAAGAGGAGAAGAAGGAGGAGGAGGAGGAGAAGGAGGAAGATGAGGAGAAGATGAAAATGAAGAGGACGAAGAAATAAAATATCCTGATGATGAAGGTCATACATGCCCTAAGGAGCTCATCGCCCCTAATCAGAAGGAAGTAGTCTAATGATAATGCAGTTCTCTTTTCTCTCTATCCTTTTTTCCCTTCCAATCTAGTGTTAGGGGGTTAAAAAGAGAGACAAAGGGTGAAGAATTTTGGAAGAGAAAAAAGAACCCACAAAGTGGTAAACACAGGCTCTCCCTCCCTCCTTCCCTCCTCCCCTCTCTCTTTGTGTGTGTGTGTGTGTGTGTGTGTGTGTGTGTGTGTGTGTGTGTGTGTGTGAGAGAGAGAGAGAGAGAGAGAGAGAGAGAGAGAGAGAGAGAGAGAGAGAGAGAGAGAGAGAGAGAGCCACATGTGTGTGCATGCGGATAGGTGAGAGAAGGACATTAGGTTCCTTGGAGGTGGAGTTATAGGTTGTTGTGAATGTGGGTTCTGGGAACCAAAGTTTGGTTCTATGGAAGATCAGAAAGCTGCCTAACTGTTCTTTCTTGTCCATCCCTTTTCTTACTTCTCATAACCTTCAACTACTCATTGTTGGTAATATTCTGAATTTGCTACATTTATTGACCACTTAGAAAAGAGAACTTCTTTCCAGATTCAGGGCACTGATCATCCCTGGTTTAGGTGAGTTGTGGTGATTCTCCTCCTCTTTGCTGGTGATTATCTAGATTTGGGTAGTACACATTACTCAATCTTGACCTATACAAATCAGGATGATTCTACTTAGAAGTTTTTAGGCAAAGCTTCTCATTGATAAAAAGAGAGTTGAGGAGGCAGCATGCCTACTATTGATGATCCATTGTCATCTACCTGTCATGTCTGAAATGCTCTAGCCATCTTGTAACTGCAGGAAAGGTATGGAAGACCAAGAATAGCACAGCAGAGAGAAGGAAAGAGCGCAGAGGCCAGATGCTATTCTTACGTAGCTTAAATAAGTGACCCAGAGGTGCCCTATCCTTGAGCATCTAGTCGTGTGATACAATGAAATTCTTTATTGTTTAGGCTTCTGCATGTTGGATTTTCCATTACTTCTAGCTAAAAAGGATCTTAACTGATTTAACTCTTCTTCTATCATAAAGGTTATGATCCTGAAAAGCCATTCATTCCTTGGCACATTCAATACATATTAATGGAAATGGGACATGACAAGAATTGCTAGGTGCTGAGGATACAGTAGAGAGGAGGAAAGAAAAGGCTCTGACAGCACGGGCTGTGCTAGAGATGGGAACTCCACGGCTAGAGCAGAGTGAATGCAGGGGAGCATTCAGTTAAGAGGTGGCTAGGAATGAAATTCTGCATGGAACTGTAGGTCTCATTGAGGACTTTAAATTTCATCCTATTAAAGGTAAGGCACATTGAAGAATTTGAAATAAGCTAGACACTGTCAGATTTACATTTATAAAAGGCCGTCTGGTTTCATTATAGAAAAATCATTGCAGAAAGTCTAGCACAGAGGAAGAAAAGACAGTTTCATAAAAGTCCAGTGGGAGATGAGGTTGATTAAAAAAAAAAGTATTCACATAAAAAGAGGTAATTATGTGATTTTGTTTATAACAGCAGTGGAATTATTAGGTGTGATGGTCAAATATGCATAGATAGTGAGGGAAGAGGTATTTATGAAAGATGTTCATATACTTTTGAGACAAGGACAATTGAGAAGGTCCAAATGTTCAGCCTTAAACAAAAGTTAAACATGGGATAATGAAGTCATTCAAATGGCAATACTATGAAGGAATGTAGAGAAACAAGGTAGCATCCATCAGAGATAAAGAGTTTAAGTTACCCAATAGGCCACTACAGTAATATATTTGTAACTTACAGTCAACTTTTTGTTTTTGACCACCCAAAACATACAATTTCAGGGTATATGATTATAGAATTGTAAGGTTGTAGCATGTGCCTTTAATCACCTCTCAGGTGGCAGAGGCACACAATCTTTCTGAGTTTAAGGCCAGCCTGGTCTGCAGAGTGAGTTTCAGGACATCCGTGTTTCAAAAACAAAACAAAATGGGCCGGAGAGGTAGCTCAGTGGTTAAGGGCAGAGGATCTGGGTTCAATTCCCAGCATCCACATGGCAGCTCAAACCTCCCGGTAACTCCAGTTCCAAGGGTCTGATACCCTCACACAGACATACACACAGGCAACATACTAATGCACATGAAATAAAATAAATTATTAAATGAAACAAAACAACAAACCAACCAACCAACCAACCAACCAAACATAAAAAGGAGCAAAATGAACAAGGGGTTGTGTTTGGGTACTCAGCCTCATGTCAGGTGTCTAGTGATGTAGACTAACTTCAAAGCTACTTCCATTGGCAGACCTTCAAAAAGACCCCAGATCATGCTTCCTTTACCTATCCTCATTAGTATGGTTCTAAACTAGGCCATTATATTTTATCCAAACCAGTGCCATAGGCTTCATCTTCTGTTGGAGATGCTAATAAGACAGTTGGGTATGGGGCCTAGGGGCCAGGAGAGTCTGGGATTACAGACATAAATTTAGATGATTAGAGCAAGTGACCAAATGAGCAGTTAGGTAAGGGTTTCTCAGAGGACAGAGAATATGAAAGGCTCAGAAGGCTGAGGTGGCACTGCTTGGATGACTACACATTAATAAACAAAACCAGCCAAGTAATAAGAACTGCATGGTGCTGGCATAAAAACAGACATGTTAATCAATGGAGTAGAATCAAAGACCCAGACATAAAGTGGACATGTATGGATAAAGAAGCTAGAAATATCCTTTGGGGGGGGGGAAGGACATCTTCAACAAATGGTGTTGGTCAAACTGGATGGCTGCATATGGTAGAATCCAAATATATCCATATATCACCTTGCATACAATTCAACACCAACTGGATCAAAGACTCCAATATAAGCCCAGATACACTGAATCTGATAGAAGAGAAAGTGGGAGAACAGGCTTGAACTCATTGACATAAGAAAAAACATTCTGAACAGAACATCATTAGTACAGGCACTAAGATCAACAATGAATAAATGTGTCCTGAATTATTATTACTCATTAATTAGGCAATAAATAATGAAATTGAAAAGTTGCTGTACAGCAAAGACCACCATCATTTGAACAAAGTGGCAGGCTACAGAATGGAAAAATATATATTTTTTAACCAATTATACATCTGATAGAGGGATAATATCCTAATATCCAAAACATATAAATAACTTAAAAAAACTAGATATGAAGAAAACAAGTAAATTAAAAATTAAAAATGCACTCCAATTAAAAATGGAATACAGATTTAAATAAATAATTCTCAAAAAAGGAAACTCAAATGGCTGAGAACTTAAAGAAATGTACAACATTCTTAGTCATCAGGACAATGCAAATTAAAACTACTTTGAAATGTCATCTTATACCAGTCAGAATGGCTAAGATCAATAAAACAAGTGACCTCATGTTGGCAAGGATGTGAAGTAAGGGGAACACTCATCCATTGCTGTTGGGATGGTGAAATTGTACAGCCACTATGGAAATCAGTGTGGCAGTTCCTCAGTAAGCCAGGAATAGATCTAACTCAAGATACAACTACGACTCAGGCATATACCCAAAGGATTATACATTCTACTACAGAGACACTTGCTCAACCATGTTCACTGCTGCTCTATTTATAAGAGGCAGAATTTGGAAACAAACTAGATGTATGTGGTAGGTTTGTACAATGGTATATTACTTAGCTATTAAAAATGAAATTATGAGATTTGCAGGTAAATGGATGGAACCAGATAAAAATCATCTTGAGTGTGGTAACCCAGACATCAAAAGACAGATATGATCTGTATTCATTCATATCTGGATTTTAGCTGTTAAATATTCAATAAACAGGTTACAATACATATAGCACAAAAGTTAGGTATAGAGTAAAGGGCAGGGGGACAGATTTACCTAGGAAGGGAAAATAGAGTAAACAGTATGGATACATGAGAAAAAGGACTGGAACAGGAGGATTAAATGGGGAGACAAGAGAGGGAATGCAATGAGGCATAGCTAAAACTAGGTGGCATTTGAGGGATACTATGAAAAATCCTAGCAGATGTATTCTAAAATATATACACATATGAAGGTGATGTGAATGGAGTCACCAAATAATACTGGAGATGGAGTCCCAACTGAACTTCTTCTTTTTTTTTTTTTGAAGATAATTTCATAATTATATTTATGTACAGAAAGCTTAGCAGTATACATTTAGCCCAGCTTAGTGGTGAGTTCTTTAGCCTTTGCCTTTTCCAGCTTGGCAATGCGAGCCACAGATTTAGGACCCAGGACATTGCCTCCCCAGTGGCAACGGATCTCATCATATCTGTTGTTGTAATTGGTCCTAATAGCTTCTACCACCGTAGCCAGAGCACCCTCGTCTTCCCTTCCGAGTTAACCTGTGTGAAGGCAACAGTGGTGCAAGTCTTCCTGTGGACCAGCCGCCCCAGCCTGGGCTGTCCCTTGATGATGCAGTAGGGGACCCTCATCTTTTGACACAGGCCAGGCAGGAAGATCACCAGCTCAATGAAGTCTACATCATGGTCAATCACCACCAGCTGAGCCTTCTTATTCTCTACCAAGGTGGTGACTGTATTGACCCCCGCTCGAAGGACAGGTGGTCTCTTAGTTGGGACGTCCCCTTTCCCAGCAGCTTTCTTCTCAGCACGTGCCAGCAGCCTTACCTTCTTCTCCTGTTTTGTCTCTGGCCTGTACTTGTGTGCGAGCTTAAGCAACTGGGTAGCAGCTGTCTGCCGGTCCAGGGCCTGGGTGAACTGGTTAATGGCAGGAGGTACCTTGAGCCGCTTGTAGAGGATGGCCCTCTGCCGCTGCAGCCTGATGTAGCAGGGCCATTTGACGAAGCGAGTGAGATCTCTTTTGGGCTGGATGTCCTGCCTGATGCCGAAGTTCTTGGGCCTCTTCTCAAACAGAGGGTTGACCACCTTCTTGGCCTCCTGTTTCTTCACCACGGCGGGGGCCGGGGCCACCTTCTTCTGCTTGGCCTTCTTTCCCTTGCGCATCTTGCTGGGCTGGAGGAGAGCCCAACTGGACTTCTTTAATTACCAAATAAATCCCGAGTTCTGAGAATGGGTTACATATAACCAAGTTGTTGGCCAAAGGGGCCCCTATGGGAACTCCCAAACAACATAGGCTATTTTGTCAAGGGTATTGATTGCTCTCCACAAACTGATGGTAAGGGCCCATGGCTGAAGACGACACTCACAAAACTCACTGAACATGGTACCTACTTAGAGTCTTCACCCTACTGACTAGTGTTCACGGCACTAGAAGGTTCTCAGGATGCCAACAAAGGAGAAAGGAAAATATCAACTCAGCTACAAACTCTTCTATCTACAATGGCATTCTGCCTTCAAGATATGCTAGTTCCCTGGTGGCACAAAGTTTGTAGGAGTATCCAAACAATATCTGACTGAATTTAAGAGCCACCTCATGAGATAGAACCCATCCCCAACTTTGGCCAGGGAAAAGCCAAATACTGAAACAAAATAAAAAACTAAAGCCCTCAGAAAACCCAAACCAAACAACCCTCCAATAATCAACGAACCCTGCCCCCAAGTACGAATGTAAAGTTAGTTTGTAAAAGAAAGCACCCATGTTTGAAAGTGATGTCTAATTGAGAGGCAGACAAGGTGATGAATCAGAGAAAGATTTGACAGACTAGGATATGCCAAACTCTAACAAGAAGAGGGAGGAAAGAGAGGTGATTTAAGAGAGAGCAGTAGAGAGGGAGAGAGAAAGGAGTCAATTTTATGAGTAGAGCTTTAAAGAGACAGGTTGAAGAGAGAACAAGCCAGAGAAAGAGAAGGAACCCGAGGATTAGAACAGATTGCCAGAGTTAGTTTGAGGCCAATCAGAGTAATTTGGTCAGAAACTGAGAGAAGCCAGTTTGAATCAGTCATCTTGGAGAGTAGTTTGAGCTAGAAGAGCTGAGTTGAACCAGCCAGCCAGAGTTCAGAAAGAGCTAGAAGCGGTAAGCTAATTCAGTAGTAAGCCTCTGAGACAACAATTTCATCAGGTGAATAAAGGATACTATCACACCCCCACCATACAACAAGGACTCTTATTCAGCTATGTTCATTGCAACTTTACTCATAGTAGCCAGAATCTGGAAATAACCTAGATGTTCCTCAACTGAAGAATAGATAAAGAAACTGTGGTACATTTACACAGTGGAATACTACTCAGCTATTAAAAACAAAGAAATCATAAAATTTACAGGCAAATGGATGGAGCTGAAAAAGATAATTTTGAGTGAGGTAACCAAGATACATATGGTATGTATTCACTTATAAGAGGACTTTAGCCATATAGTACAGGATAAACATACGACAATACACATACCCTAAAAAGATAAGTAACAAGGAGGATCTGAGGGAGGATGACTAAATATCACTGAGAAGGGGAACTAGAAAAGAGAGGTGGTTTTAGAAGAGAGGGAACAAGATAGAAGAGGAAGCACAGAGAGATATGAGGCTGGAGATCAGACCTGGGGAGAGCAAGGGCTGGAGGAGAGAGGGCCTGCAGAGAAAGAGAAACTGTTGACAGGGCCATCTCTGTGACAAGCTGGACACCAAAGGCAGGGTAGGCTCCTGGGAGAATATGAGGGAGGCTCTGGCAGAGATTCCTAGTAGCTGGAGCCATAGTGTCTGAAGAGGACACTAACTAGACATGTCTTCTAGTAGAGGGAAGCGAACATCAACCCACCCACAAAACCTTCAACTCAAAATTTACAGAGTCTACAAGATGTGCAGAGATAGAGATAGAGCAGATAGAGAAGAGAAGAAGAGAGTGAGGGAATGTCCAACCAATGCCTGGCCTCCCAAGACCCACCCCATGGGAGAGAGCCAACCCCTAACACTGTTAAAGATACTCTGCTATGCTTGTGGAAAGGAGCCCAGCTGAGTTGTGCTCTGAGAGGCTCCGCCCAGCAATGATTCAAAACAGATGTTGAGACAGCCAAACAATGGGTGATGCATAGGGAGTCTTATGGAAAAGTGGTGGGTGGGGCGGGGAAGAAAAGGACCTGGAGGTGACAGGAGCTCCATAAGAAGGCCAGCAGAGCCAACTAATCAGGACCCAGAGGGTCTTGCTGAGACTGAAGCACTAACCAAGGACCACGCATGGATTGGACCTAAGGCCCCTACACAGATGTAGCCAATGAGCAGCTCAGGCTTCATGTGGGTCCTCTAGTAAGAGGATGGGGTGGGAACTGTTTCTGACATGGACACTGATGCCAGCTATTTGGTTACTCTCCCCCACCCACTGGGAGGAGGACTGCCTTCCCAGGCCACAGGGGAAGAGGACACACAGTCCTTATGTGACTTGATGAGCTAGGGGGGTTGCTGGGAAGGGTGGGCTTCCCTTTTCTGATAGAATTAGTGGCAGGGGTAGGGGGAGAGGCAGTAGGGGGAGGGAGGGTGGGGACTGGGAGGAGAGGAGGGATGGGAGCTATGACTAGGATGTAAAGTAAATAAGAAAAGAGACACTATTACATACAGCAAGATTTAAAAAAATTTTTTTAAATCTTATTTTATTTATTTTTTATTTTTACTTTTTGGTTTCTTCCAGAGGCAAGTTGCATGGGCAGAGAGTAGGTAAGGAGGGAGATTGAGATGTGTGGGATTGGGGCATGTAATGTGAAATTCATGAAGAATCAATAAAAAAGTTTTAAAAAAAGAGAACTAGTCACTAGTGTGGTGGCGCACGCCTTTAATCCCAGCACTTGGGAGGCAGAGGCAGGTGGATCTCTGTGAGTTCAAGGCCAGCCTGGTCTACAAAGAGAGTTCCAGAACAGCCAAGGCTAGCACACAGAGAAACTCTGTTTCAACAAAACAAACAAACAAACAAACAAAAAAGAAGTAATACTGAGTATATTTAGCTACTGAAATAAACATACAGATTAAATAAGAGATCTGTTTGTCTTTAAAAACAATGTGCTATATTGTCATTTGATCAACGTGGCTTTACAGTGTAGATTGTAAATGTGGTTGGTGGAGGATGGGCAAGTCTTAGGCTGAGGAGTTAGGCTCGCTTGTCTTATTGACGCTCTTACATCCCACACGAAGTGTTGAAGTCTATGCTGGTATGTGATTTGCTTGAACTCACATAGTTATAGAAATAATATGCTTTCCCAGTGAGAATCCACTCTGCACATTTAGAATTAATAAAGGAAGAACTCTTTAATAATAGCTCCCTGTCCAACTCCAGCTAATGCTCAAAGAGGAGCCGGCCTGGATTGTAAGATTTCACTAAGTTAAATTTATACACCTTAGGTTTATGCATTCCACATAAACTGTCACGCCTTAAATCCTTTTCAGGTCCTGACCCCAGATTTATATTTTGAACAATTTAAACAGACAGGCGACTGGTAGTTTGCAAGACAGGAGACTGAAAGTCTGGTAGTTGGGGGTCACAGAAGAGATATTGCCAGAATTATTTTTTAAGTACACTAGCGTTCTTTTTGAATGGTTGTAAGCCAGGGTCATTTTGCTCACCTGGAGGAATTACGCTTTTCCTAATAAGGATGCAGGGGTCTGGCTTAATGGCAGACCTAAGAAGGATGCAGGGGACTGGCTTAATGGTGGCTGTGACTCTGCTCTTTCCCCTTGAGCTACCCTTTTGATGCATGTTCTTTGATACCTAAGAATCATAATGATGTAATGACTAGGTCAGCCTTCTCTCCTGTTGCTATGGGAATGGAGCCTAATTGGAGGTCAATTTTGGTGAATAAACATTAGCAGAAACTTTCTCAGCAATTCCAAACTTCAGTTATGGTATGTAATTTTCGTTCTCACAGTTTCTAACAAGTCTTGTTAGTATAATACTTACCTTCCAGTCATATTGGGGGTTTAACTAAATTCTACTTTGCATAAATTAAAATTTCCCAAACAAGTTTATTAGTAATGAGCGTTATGGCATCAGTTTTATGACTTCAAGTTCTCCCTGTATCACTATCTGGGGACACATGGATGAGGATGAGAGAAACACAAATTCAGGTTCGACAAGTAGTGATTGAGGAACCATTTCTCAGGCTGAGGTCATAAGGGCCCTGGCCTTTGAGCCGTAGTTTGCCTGGCAGGGCAGTAAGACATGTAAGCTAAGTGCAGAGCAGAGTGGTCCAGAAGATGTGGGGATGAAGATGTTCCAGTAGAGGGTGGGTGAGGAATGAGGTTGCAGAGAAAGCTCCTGTGAGTGCGGGAGTTTGTGGTCAGTGCTGGGATACTTGGCAGTGTGTGGTGGGACCCTAAAGGAGCAGAGATGGAACCTAGAAGTGAAGCTAAGGCTTTCTTGAGAAATGAAAAGTTCAGACTCAGGCCAGACAGAGGAAGGCTAACTCTGTACTAAATAATGTTTGGCTTACTGAAAAAGAAATTCATAGCCCAGGAAACAAACAGTGCATTCTCTCCAAAGGCCAGAGAATTTTACTGAAAGTGCTTTTCACACAATTCTTCAGCTCTCAAAGCAGCACAAGCTTCTGACCTCTCCCTTTCCCCTCTGAGCGGCACCGTTCTCTCCTTTGGTATACACAATGCTCTGCTGCCATTTCCTGCATCACAAAAGCACAAAGAAGATACGCAGAAAGCAGATTAAAAGTGTGGGCAATGAGAAGAGGCCATCAGCCTGTGCAGGTAGTTGGGGCTGCTTTGTGGGGAGCAGCAATCACTTGGCTTCCTAGGTGAGCACTGCGCAGAATGTGGCCAGGAGACAGGGCGCTTTCAGCCGTGCTGATGTTAGTCAGCAAGCCGTCACAGCGGTTTTATGATTGTTTATTAATTCTCCATCAAATCTGGATAAGACTATAAGCATCAAGCATCAAGCTTAAATTCAGAAAAGAAAAAAAAAAAAAAAAAAAAGAAAAAAAAAAAAAGAAGAAAAAGAAAAAAAAAAAAAAAAAAAAGGAAAAAAAGAAAAAAAGAAATTTACCCAGAAATCATAACAATATATCTTAAAGGGCTTTTTATCGAAACTATTCCTGTTTTCTGGCAGGAAAAGTGCTGTCTATAAGGTGTACTGGGGAAAATGTCTAAAAATGTTAACATTCATCAAACATCTTGTTCAATACCTATAGAGAATTTCCCAATTCAGGGTGCATTTTGAAGGGGGATGGTTTTGGGGAACATGAGTTTATACCATCCCCCTTCTTGATCTGTGTTTGCAGTGAGCTGCAAGGATTGGCGGCCTGCTGATGTGTGTGCATGCGTGTGTGTGTGTGTGTGCGCGCGCGCGCGCGCGCGCGCGCATGCGCATGTATTTAAAGCTTTTGTTAAATTGGATTTTTTTGTAGCACTCTTACAGGAGGATTTGTGGAATCCTTTCCAGATATGATATTACATCATTGTGAAAGCTTTACCCTCTTATCTGGACAGGCCGAGGGGTCACAATGGATTGCATATGAGGATTAAAAGCAGCCTGCCCTGGAGCGGAGTAAACCGAATGGATTACACAAAACATTTGAACAAACGCGGAGGTCCTGGCTTGCCTTTATCTCTTACTGCTGAGATTTCACAGAAGTGTTCTGAGAACATCATTTCGTGGGAAGCAGAAATCAGATAGGAAAATTCCCACAGCCCCAGAGCTTAACTGATGTAAAACATCATACGTAATTACATAGTCGCAACAACCACTTAAATTCCCTTCCCCGCTTTGAGATAAGTCTAGAAGTATTCCCAGCTCTTCCTGCACTGGTGAAATTGAACTCCCAATGTTCTGTGCTGTGCTTTCCTCTCAAAGGGAACACTCACCTTGCAAGCGGGGGTGGGGGGCACCAGCCTATTTGTGGGAGCTCCTGGAACTGTCTTTCACTGTTACCTCAAGTCTGTCAACAGCTCTGACTAGAATGGTAAGATCTGAGACTTAGATTGGCTTGCTGGCAACCTTGGGGAGTGAGGAAGGACAACTTTTGTTGCCTCCATTCAGAGACACAGATGGTTCTGTGTAATGAAGGTGTTTTAAAGTTATCAGCAACGAGGATAAATTATCATGTTTTAAGGCATAAGTAATTAAGGTGCTATAAGGACCTTTAAAGGACTCCAAATTACAACGAGCAACAGCTGACTCTGTAAGGGTGTAGACTAATTTATACAGGTGAGAGCAATAAACTGCTAAGAGCCAATGAGGCAGAGGAAGACGAACAAGCATGCTTTACAAGTTCTGCTAAAGGTATGTTAAGTTTTAGTAGGGGACTGGTGAGATGGCTCAGCAGATAAAGGTGCTTACAGACAAGCCTGATGTCCTGAGTTCAATCCCCAGAACCTGTGTTGTGGAAGGCGAGAGCAGACTCCCACAAGTTGACCTTTGGTCTTGCTGTGGTGCAGGTATGTCAGCACATGTGATAATGAATTATTTGATGCAATATTTTAAAGCAGGGGCTGGGAGATAATCTCAGTGGATAAAGTGCTAACCAGAACCCATGTAAAGGTGAGGCAGAGTCTGGGGCAAGCTGGCTAGCTAGATGAGCTGGGATTGAGCAAGCCATACTGCCTTAATAGATAAAATGGAGAGTGATTGAGAAAGACACTTAGCACCAACTTGGGGCCTCCATATGCATGACACACATGTGTACATTCCCACACATGAGTCACCACACATGCACACACACGTACACACCATACATGCATACACAGAGATTAGCCCAAGCCAAGCCACAGGGAAAAGACAGCTAAAAGTACTCTGGCTTTAAAATAGGGGCATAAATTTTCAGAGCATTCCCGAGGGAGAAGAGTTTGAAGTCACAGAAGCATGAAGTCTTTAGGGAATTTGACTGATGTGCAAATTTGTTTTTCATGCATTACACAACACTGAAAGTTGGCACCAGCTTTGACTACTATAAAAAATGCCTGTGATAATCAACTTATAAAGAAATATGGTTTAATTGGCCTACAGATTTGGATCTCAGTCCATTGCTGTGGACCATTGCTGGCTCCTCAGAGCAGGAGTTGGTGCTAGAGCAAAGCAACAGCAGGGAGGTGAAATGAAGAGAGAGAGGGGAAGTTGGCCCCCCAGACCCTTAAAGGCCACCCCCGTTAACCTAAAACTTCTCACAAGACCCCGTCTGTCTCTTGACATTTCTGCCAGCTCCGAATAGGGCCGAGTTGGGAATTAAGCCTTTAACATATGGGCCTTTGAAAGATGTTTCAGTTCCAAATTATAGAAATCTTCATGCTTTAGGTAGAAATCAAAGAAAAGGGGAGAAGTTCCTTCTCTGCCCCAGAACTGAGAGGACGGAGTAATTATGACTAAAGTAGCAAGCCCCCCCCCACCCCATCCTTCTGCCTGAGGTCCCAGAATCCCAATGAGAATGACAAAGGCAGGCATAATGGGAGCTGCCCAGATGGCCACCTCCTGATGTCCGAGCATGTCTCAAATGCACTTGACTGTGGGTCCCTGAGAGGTGTTTGCTTGGTTCCCAGGTTCATGGATCAGCAGAACCAGTACTACTCAAATCAACATACGCCAAACGCAGTCTGTAGACTCAACATAATCCACATAGAAGCAGTAATGACGTTCTTCAGGGACCTAGAAAAACAACCTTAAGATTCATTGGAATGAAAAAAAAAAAACAGACCTAAGATCTCCAAAGGCAGGAAAGATGGCTCAGTCATTAAGGGCTTATGCTGCTGGTGCAAAGGACCTAAGTTTAGCTCCCAGAACCCCATCTCACTGCTTCCTGTAACTCCAGCTCCAGGGAATAGGTACCCTTTGCTGGCTACCATGGGCAACTGCACTACGGTGCACACCCCCTCACAAATACACATAATAAAAAAAAATGCTTATGTTGGGCATAGCGGCATATCCCTGTAATCTTAGCTCTCAGG
Source organism: Acomys russatus (assembly GCF_903995435.1). Taxonomy (NCBI): domain Eukaryota; kingdom Metazoa; phylum Chordata; class Mammalia; order Rodentia; family Muridae; genus Acomys; species Acomys russatus. The sequence continues at coordinate 85,231,172 of NC_067137.1, read as the reverse complement.
AGGCATGGCAAGAGTGCTACAATTTCAAGGCCAGCCTCTGCTACACTGTAAGTATGAGATTAGTCTTGACTATATAATAAGACTGTTTAAAGAAATTAGTAATCCTGCATTTTAAGCTATGTTACAGAATCACAGCAACAAAGCCAGCATGACACTGGCACAAAAACAGGCATGTGGGCCAATGGAATTAAATAGAGGACCCATAGCCACCTGAGTGTTAACAAAAGTGCCAAATACATTTGTTGCGGGGGGTGGGGGTTGGGGTGGGGGGGTGGGGAATACAGTCTTGTCAACAAATGGTGCTGATAACAATGGCTACTCAAGTATGGAAGACAGAAATGCCATCCCTCTCACCTGATATGAAAACCCAACTAAGAGGAACCAAAACCACAATAGGGAACCTAAGGACTTTCTGAACAGGACTTCAGTAGCTCAGTAAATAAGGATAAGAAGCGACAGGCGGGGTTGCATTAAATTGAAAAAAGCAAAAGGAACAACCAAGACAGTGAATTGGACAGTCCACAGAATGGGAGGCAATCTTCATCTAGTTGCTCACCTAATAGAGGGTTAATATGTCTAATGCATAAAAAACTAAACAAATTCACAATTTGATAATTGTTTGGAAGGTATCACCTCCTTGCTCATGGCACCTAACTGCCACCTCATGGTAGACAAGTGGCAGGGCCAGCTCTCTCATTCTCACACCCTTGGGGAGGGCTCACCCATGTGTTCCCCCCAGGGTACTGCCATTGTGAGGTGCAGGGCCTATTCTCTAGAGTACTTCAGGCAGTGAGAAGTGGTGTGGGACCAGCTCTGCACACCCTGGACATCTACATGGTCCCAGGAGGTAGTCCAGACAAGGGACATCTGTATGGACGTTAGTCCATGAGTCATGGGAATAGACACAGACCCTTGCTGCTGCATGACCATAGACCCAGACATGGCTCTCAGTGGCAGCATGGGCTAGGACCTCACTATGGCCTCAGCTGGTGGAACTGTCTACTCACAATAGGCTGTTCCTCTCCATATTCGCATCTCCAGTTCCACCTCTCTTCACAATGATCAAATTGTTCCATTTCTCTTTCTCTCCCATATGCCCACCACATACTTGCACATTGTAGTGGCTCCTGCTGTGGGTAGGCCACTCGGCTGGCGGGCCTCTGGGTATCCTCTGCCCGCCTGCACTATGTGCCATGGTGGTAGACAGACCTGTAGGTGTCTACAGATCACCTGAGCTGTGTGATGATGGGTGGGTCTCTGGGCGTCTTTCCTGATCCATGCCTCCTGGCACGGCAGTTGGTAGGTCTCTGAATGTCATCTTCCTCTTGCACTGCTTTGTGTGATAGCAGGAGAGCCTCTAGGTGTCTTCAGAATGCCCTTGCCAAGGAAATTGATTCTTTTGTGTAATTAGTATATGGCTATGAAAAGGGGGACAAAACTTTTCCCACTTGACCAAACAAGCAATAAAACAAACCCCCAAACAGGCAAAGGAGCCTCAGAGAGAACAGTAGAAATTGACTTTCCCTAATGCCACCCATTCACATTTTTTTAGTACTTTACTTCCTTGGCGTGCTCTATCCTCCATAAATAAAATGAAACATTACTTTTGGCCTTCTCTAAAAAGAAAACAAACAATGAACAAAAACCATGCAAACTGAACAGTAGGTGAGCTTGGTGGTGGTGGGGAATGATGACCAGAAGACACAGCAGTGCACAGCCCCAGCTACCCTTACAACGATCTTAGGAGTCATCGCTACAGGTATAACAGTCCAATGGCCCTTTGATCGCACAGAATATGCAATAACTAATCAGAATACATTTTCATTTAATATTGTTGGCTCACAGAAACTATATAAGAGTCTGCACTGTCCTGAGGAGGATGGATAGCCTAGTACACTAGAGCGCTTCAGCCACAGACTCACAGCCCAGGATGTTGTACAAGTGGGCTCTGCCTCCCAACTGATCCTCTGCACACCCATACCATGTGCTGTCAAAACCCCTCCTCACACACCTACTCTCTACTCTTCCCAATGCCTTTTTCAGAAAGATTCTTAGTTAAACCTCTCACCTTGCTTAAGTTGAGAGCCTTCCATACTAGAGTGCCTCAGGCCCAACATCCTTTTAATGACAGAAACAATCTTCAGTTTTGATGTCAGCACACTTCCCAACTGATAGCCCTCCTCAGTACAGCATGTGACAAGTGGGTCTTTAGTTGTATTTTATTCCATCATTCTCTACCTAACTCTCATGGCCATTCCACTCGCTTGCCCTACTGTGTGAGCCAAGCTGCTGTGTCTCAGATACACCCACCAACACATCCCTCAAAGACATAGAATTGTGGTTTTGAATGCAAGCTTTGTAAGTATCTTGTGTCTTCTATACACTTTATTTCTTAGTAGATTTCACTTAATAAGCTCAGAACTCAGCCACAGTTTCCACTGCTCTGTGGTATGACACCACTCACATTTTGCTTATCTTTATATCTAGCCATGAGCTCAAAAGTTTTATTATGGAAAAGGCATAGTGCTGGAATATTTACAGGGAGGTGACTTATAGGTGTGCTATAGACCCAACTGTGGTGTGCATGTTACTGTTAAACTCCTAGGAGTTTCTGGGGGAATCTCCCAATCAATCATACTTTTTTTTCATGACCCAGCATCTGACCTCATTATGTATGCATGGTTCATTAACAATTTACTCAGGGAAAGAAGAGTAATGCTTCTTTTTAAAGTGATCAGGACAATCCTTCTCCATTATTTCCATTTCAGGATAAACACTAAGATGAAATTAATCAATCATTACCATGATTGTTTCAGGTTACAAGTAGATAAGAAATGATTATACACATGTGTATGTCTATATACATGCATATGTGTGTAATACTTGTGTGCATGTATACATATATATGTAATATAATTATATAACATTTTTTCCTTTGGAGACAGGGTCTTGCTACATAGACTGGGCTGACCTTGAACTCATAACTGTCTTGCCTCAGCCTTTCCAGTTCTGGTTCTCAAGTGCACACTGCCATGCCACAGTACAGTGAATATCTTTGAGTTCTCCTTTGATGACTCTTACTTAGCCTTCAGTTCCTGCCACAAAAATTAATCTTATGATATACCTCATGACATATACTTTGAATACATTCTATGCATAGAACAGAGTTTTTCTTTGACCCCCTGAAGGCCAGTGTTAGCAATTATTGGAAAACACATTTTCAGTTCTATTACATGTATGGAATTTCTCATCAGGGTGCTCTTGTCAGTATACAACAGCAGAGGGCCTTTCAGTTCATCCATGTTGCTGCTTAATATTTTAGCTCTTCCCACTGCGGCGTTTATTCTGAGGAGACTAACTTTGAGTTTGTTTAATCATCCTAATCTTGTTGATTTTCAGGAATTTCCTACAGCGTGGGAACTTCAGACACACTCACCCCTTTAAATTCTGATGTTGGTTAACACTTGTTTTTCTCATATTCTTGAACAGTCTGCCTAAAAAGTTATTACCTTTACTGGCTGACTTTTGGTTTTTATCGTGATGCTCTCTGTTGTTTAGCTCCCTCACATCTCCTCTGATTCCCAAGAGCAAAAAGAACAATTCTGAGACACGATCTGATACTAATGAGCTTCTGCTGGTTCCTTTCCCTCCAGCCAAATCGACCTTAAAACTTCATTCCTTTTAGGAAACTTGTCCCTTCATCCCAGGGGCTCCTATTTTCCAGAAAATGTTTCCACAATTGTGAGTACTAGGGTCTAATAGTGTCTGGACCTGGAGGGGTGGCAGGGGAAATCTGGCCGTTCTGAACCTGTTCCCAGGCTGGCCCTAGAGAATACGCAGAGTCTGTGTGGAGGGGAAACCCCTTCATTCTGCTTGGTCTCTGTCCATGGTCTCTAGCTCACTCTGGTTCCAGGCGGCTATTTGTTCGCAACTTCAGATTTCAAACCCGCCCTCCTAGGGTTTCTCACGGTTTTATTCTTCAAGTTTTTGTTAACTTCTTCCTGGGGTTGGAAGCCATCCAAAACTCCACACCAGGACAAAGGAGGCCACGATCAGTGTGTCACCTTCTCCCATCTCGTTGCACATTCTCCGATTTGGCTTTGGTGTGAATTGGGCTATTAGATCATCTAATGTTTCGGTGGGTCCTTTGAATCTTCGTGTGTCTACTTCATAGGGCAGAACCTTGGTTGCTCTGATTAGGCAAGAAGGGAGGGTGACTGCAGATCAGAGGAAACTGCAGCAAGTGCCCATGCTGTGTCCAGGAGAGAGTCTTCCTCACAACTCGTTCAATGACTGAATTAAAAAGTACCTACAGGTTACTTGGCAGACTAATTCAAGAAGTGATAAAGCATCACCCTTGCACTTAACTGCATAGGACTGGCGTCACCAAAGTTACGGCATCACAGGCATTACACCTTTTAAAGATCACCATAAAGTGTTCTAGACTCCAGATAAGGTTCCATCTGCAGATAACACTAATAAAAGCCTTCACTGAAACATGCAAATTAGCTGTCTGCAGTTGGTGGCAGAGGTGAAGAATGCTGGCAATTTGGCTGCTTTTGTTTCTTTTCTTAAGGGGATGATTTGATCATCTGAAAGCTTCATGTGAGGAAAAACACTGTAACTGCAAATCATGCTTTTATGGGAAACAACGAGAAACCCATTCAATCTTGCTTAGTTGCACCATCAGCTTCTCTGTGCTACGGAACTTCAAAGTGTAATTACTGGGCCAAGCAAAGACAATGAATTTTACAGAGAAAATCTGTACAAGGGAGACAAGCACACTTCCTAGTATTTCCTTGCTAAATGTAGGCCACACCGTTTCTCTGCCATAAACAATCCTTTATGAAACTTAAGTTTAAAGCTTCAGTAATATTACGGGCAGTTTAATATGCTCAGGGAATACTTATTTTTTTCTTTATTGAGTATCTGTGCTGGCCTTGTGGCCATTTTTCTCCTAGTAACTGATGGCCTCTGTTCTTATGTTATACTAGTGTGTGTGTATGTGTGCATCTGCACATTTGTGTGTGTATTCACATGTGTGTGGGAGGGTTCACAATGTCCTCACACATATGGATGCGAGAGATCAAGGCCGGGTTTCTTTCCCTATCACTCTCCACATGATTGTTTCAAAAAAAAGTTTTAAAGAGTATGTTTGTGTGTGTGTATGTGTGTGTGTGTGTGTGTGTGTGTGTGTGTGTGTGTGAGAGAGAGAGAGAGAGAGAGAGAGAGAGAGAGAGAGAGAGAGAGAGAGAGAGAGAATGCATGTGTGCAGGCATGTGGGTGCACATATTATGGCATGTATGTGGAGTCTGGAGAACAACATGTAGAAGTCTGTTTTCTTCTTCCAGCATGTGAGTTTGGAGATTACATTTATGTTGTCAGGGTTGACGAAAGGCATCTTTATTCACCAAGCTATCTTGCTGGCCCTTCCTTTACTTACTTACTTATTTACTTACTTACTTACTTACTTACTTACTTACTTACTTACTTACTTACTTACTTACTTTATTTATTTATTTATTGACAGAGTCTCTCTTTGAACATGAAACTCACTAATTCAGCTAGACCAGCTGGATAGCAAACCCCAGGAATCCCCCTGCCTCTGTCTCTCCAGCACTGAGATTGTAAGTACCTGCCACCACACTTAGGTTTTTTGCTTCTGTGCTAGAGATTGAACTCAGGTCCTCTTGCTTGCAAGAAAGGCACTTTAATGATGGCTTCATCTCCCCAGCCCCCTCTATTAGACTTTTGTGTGCATATGTAACATTTTATCCTATGAATATTTTTAAGTGAGTTCAGTGCATATGCCATTTGTTACATCTAGGTTTTCAAGTCCATTAGCGAGACCACATAGGGTGTGAAATGTTGTCTGGACCTTTTCCTGTCTGTGTTAGACTACATGGAACATGGAATGTTGTCTGAGATATTTAATACCTGTATCATCTTTGTCAGACTCATTAATTCCTTGTACCAACATGTCTTCATTTCTAAAGTAGAATTGTGGTCTCTAGCCTACATAGAGACCCATCCAGAAGGTTAGAAAGGCTGTGAGTGTGAAAATATGGTTTTAAAATATGATGCCAGATGTGGACATGAATAGCTTCGATGTATAGCAAAACAATAGCATCAGGCAAACGTGCTCCCCCATTACTGACTATTCCAGTGTTTACAGCATCTCTAATAAGAAACCAGAAAATTGGTTTTCATTACTAGGGATTGCACCATCATGTGCTCTAGGCAAGCACTCTACCACTAACTCACACCCTCAACTGCTCCTTTCAGTGGTTTGAGACTGTATCTTACTATGTTGCTTAGTCAGGCCTTGAACTTGTGTTTCTCTTACCTCAACCTCCAGACCTGACTGCACCATGAAGTTCAGAATTATTTTTTTGTATCAAGATTCCCTGTGATTAAAGCCCCTATTTCTTCCTAAACTCTCACAAATTATCCTTCTTCCTTCTTCTCTGGGATGTATTGAAGAAGAGTCTGAGGGAAAAGAAATGCAGACACCCAATTACTTACCCAGGGTAGTCTCTGCTGTCTGAGTCCCTCAGGCTGCTTAAGTCTTTGAAAATATCTTTTTAAGTAGATGATATTCATGTTAATTAGTTAAGTAACTACTTAATTGCCTATGAAATCTATCTGATTTACTTGGTTTATGCTAGCATCAGGATTCCAGCTTAGACCTGAGTTGATAGGACTACCGTCAATTTCTCAATTTCTCAAGACTCACTTCACCTCTTCCATCTTTGTGGTGCTGCCTAGCTGGGATCACAGGTGTGCCCCATCAAGTCAGCTTTCATTTGGGTCCATGTGGTCCTTTCATGCTGCATGTTCTCCCTTCCCTGCAGCCAAACTCCTAGGGAAGGCATATTGAATGGACGTCATGGAATGAATCCTCCCAGAAGGTTTGATTTCATCCGCTCTTTAAATTTATCAGCAGGAATAATGGCCTTTAAGAAGATATCTCTATCACCTTTTAAAATTGTGTTCAGTTGATCCCACCATTTTTCAGAAGCTTGTTCCATGACTCACGTGTGCTGGTGTGACTTAGACTTGAGAAGGCCTGGAGGCTGAGGCAGTGGGCTTTTGTAGTACTGATTGAGGGTCCATCTATCTGAGTTGGCTTAAGTTTGCCCTATTCAGATTGCAACAAATTCACATGATGCTGGAGACACTGCCTGGACTGATGACTTATTGGGTCCTCTGAACAATGCCATACTTAACTGAAGAATGGACCACTATGCTCTTTCTTCATTCTGTCATCCAATACTGTGACTTTGCAGAAAGGCTTCTCTTTAATCTCATTGTAGGCAATATGGAAGGAGAAATTCTCTGTGTTCCTGTTTGAATTTAAGAGATGTATATATTGCAAGTGTCAAGTTGATGACAAATGAGCTCTTTAAATACACATCTTAAAGCAAAACACCTCAGAGACAAATTCCTAAGAAAGATGCATTTCAAACTGAAACTTATAATTCACTTTCACAAGAAGAGAGCCAGGGGTTATTTCAATTTCACATCACTTTATTCTGTGTTTCTAAACATTCTATGTATCTTTCCAGACACCTGCTGTATGTTTTTGCCTTAAGACACCTTTCAATGTCTTTTTTCAAATGCCAGTATGTGGTCTACCTACCTTAAAAAATTCCTGTCTCTGTGAGCTTATAGAACATTTTTTTTTCCTTAGATGAAGGGTCTAACATGTATAGTGTGCCTGCTGTGCCCAGGTGCTGTACTTGGGGTCTTATTGACGTTACGTGGTCTGATCTGTAGCATGGTATTATGAGGTAATACTACTCTCATTCTCATCTGCAAATGAAAAAAAAATCAACAAAATAAGTGAACCAAATTCAACAGGAAGCTTAACAACTTACAGTTTCACAGCAAATAGAAGAGACAGTGGCAAGCCCTAGCTTTGAATTTACATGTTGGGCTAAAGAAACATATGAACCAAGAACATCTTTTTTTCTCTGCTCTCTAAGAGCTGGTGTAGAAAACTTCCAAGACAAGATATGTGCAGGCTTTCCCCCACGTGCCAAGCCGTTCTTGACTGGATTCTCCAACAGACATCACCTGGAGGTCTTCCAACAGTCAGATCCTGACACAGTTCACCTGGAGATCATGTTGGAGTCTCTAGGCTTGGGGCTCAGCCCCATAGGCTGCCCTCACCTCTGAAGCCACTTGTAAGTACAGGTTGTAGCTTTTTAGGTTTGTGTCTGGGTCTCAAATAGCTTTTACACCTCCTGTGGGAATTAGACAAATAAGGCATTTGAGGATGATTTGTTAACATTTCCATTCATGTATTTACTGAAAGAGCTTAATGTGCCGAACAGTGCTGGCTATACTGGGCTTCGGATTCACGGGAGGTTTCTTCTGAAGGAAGCTTTGAGTCCTGTGGAGAGAGCCTACTGCTATTCACAGAAGTGTGCCCCCGCTCCCTAGCCTACTGCTACTCACAGAAGTGTGCCCTGCCATGGCCAAGAGATGGCAGACGTGGTTGGCTGCTTGAGCTAGTAAGTGAAATTATTTTGGTAAAGGTCTTATTCATTTTGGGAGTATCATGAAGAGATCTGGGAATAGAGTAAGGCAACAAGCCATGAACTGAGGTCACCTTAGAAACTCGAGGAGACTCTCTGCATCTTCATGGTTACTATGTTCTCCATGCCCATGGTATCTTTCTTCTCTCTGAGGGTATTTTTTGCATGTATGTGATGTGTGTGTGTGTGTGTGTGTGTGTGTGTGTGTTTATATATGTGTGGGCACATGTGTATGTGCTGGTGCACATACATATACGGGCATGTGCATGTGGCAGCCTGAAGTTGACCCGGTGTCTTCTTTAATCGCTCTCCACTTTGTTTACTGAGGTACGGTCTCTTGCTGAACCTGATGTTCCCTCTCTAAAGTATTTTGTCACATCATACTCCCTTTCCAAAGCCTACCATGGTGCTCACAAGATTTCATGGCTGTCTCCCAATCCTGTTTTTACTAGAAGTTTCATTATCTTAATTATTATACCTAGTTTGAATTTACAAAAGAGTCAGTTTGGATCAACTCATCTTTTTGTTCCAGGTTAGACAAAAGTTGCTGAGCACCTGTACCAGGTGCATACTCTTTATCCTATCAGTTGTGTGCAGGAATGCAGACTGGAAGGTGGATGGGGAGTCCCTGAAGGATCTAATGTGATAGGTTGGGCTTTAACGTGATGTGACATGGATCATAAGTAATTTATGAGTGGAATTGAGGTAGACCAGATGGAGGAAGAAGAAACAGAGGCAAACTGCATGTCTAGAGGCTGATACAACTGCCTAGCCACATTACAGCAAGGCCATGATCACTTGGTAATAAAAATCAAACCATCCCAAACTAGCCAGGATCAGCATGGATAACCAAGATAAGTCACTAGTCTTTTCTCCATTTCATCAGCCTTATATCTTCTCTGATGCCACAGTACACTCCAAAGCTCTGTAGTAGGACAGAGAAAGAGAGGGAACCTTATTTCAGGAGATCCCAGTTTGTTTCTTTAAGCCCTACCTTTCCTCCTGCCTTCACTCATGAGCAAGGCTCTCCTCCCATAATGATTGCTCATAAAATGAGTTATCCAAAATCCCAGGAGACATGAGGCTCTCTTGACAGGCTGGACTTCCCTCTTGAGTATGTATTTCTGCTCTGCAATAAAAGCCCTTCCCAATTCCTTACATTGTTTGCCCAGTTTCTCACTGGTTTCTCTGAGAGAGACAAAAAATCCTGGAAACACTGGTAGATACTTCAGGCTGGTCCATCCTGTGACCTCTTCAACCAAAAGGTTTCTGGAATGTCTGAGCACTTCATTGGAATTTAGCTTGTGGATATATTGATATGTAAATTCATTTCTTGCTGGCCAGTGGCTACTAATCTGACTTTCTTTGGACCCAGTGAGAAAATTGACATGGAAAATGGAGGGCTGGCAACCTCTCTCAGAACAATTACTCTTTTTAAAAAAATTTTTATTTTATTAATTTATTCATATTACATCTCAATGGTTATCCCCTCGTATCCTCCCATTCCTCCCTCCCTCCCATTTTCCCCTTACTCCCCTCCCCTATGACTGTGACTGAGGGGGACTTCCTCCCCCTGTATATGCTCATAGGGTATCAAGTCTCTTCTTGGCTTTCTTGAAGTCACTTTAGTTTCTATTCATTCTAACATGGTCATGCTATTTCTGTTCAAAGCTTGAGAATTGTTGGTGTGGCGTATTTGAAATTATTATTATTTTTTCTTCACAAAGGTAATACAGAACAAACCAATAAGCAAACTACAGAAAGTAAAATAGCTACAATCTTGACACTGAGCAGTAATCACTATATATATATCCTTCCCCAGTGGGGGAAGAATAGTTAAAGTAAACAAATTGCTGCCTTCACCAAAAATGAAATGATAATGTTCATACATTCGTATCAGTGATATTAAAAAAAATATGTTTGTAATGGCTTGTTATATTCAGAAAGCATGACCTTCCCAATCTGGGGGCCTGTTGAATGTAGTTCTATTATTATGTGCCATATTGTAATGAGTCATTTTAGCTAACTATTTGCCGGCCTCCAAAAGTGCTCCATTGAAGTACCTAGTAGATTTGGTGCTGTCTTGCTCAGTCCTCTCTGGGAAGATGAGTATGCTCATCGCCTGACTGTTCTGTCTTGGCTGCCATGACTTAGAGTTGCTCCCTTTCACCAATTAAATATGATCTCAGCCAGTAGGAACCCAAAATGTTTCAACTCCAAATTCTGAGATTCTCTGAAGCCAAAGATTGACTAATGAGTGGCTTATGAGAGTAGGCCTCCTAATTCAAGGTAGGGATGCCTCTGCCGGGTAACATAGACTCCAGACTGCCTACAGACCAGGCCAAGCTTGAGCTGGTCTCATCTGCTCCATCTTCCCCAAGGGCACCCTGGGAAGTTTTCCTCAAGAGCACTCTCTCTGCACATTACAACCTGTTTAAATCCAAAAGTCTATTTCTAGGCCACAGACCTAATATACAAATGAAAACCCAACCACCATAGAAGAGAAGGAGCTTAATGGAAAACTTTTTAAAACATGTGCTTATGAAGATAAACTATTGCCACTACTAGCAGCGTAAGAGTACAAATGAAGGGTTTTAGACTATTCACAGATACATGTGTGCATCACTGTAGTAAATATTTCCATTCTCCCCAAAGGAATCTCTTGGATGTTAGCTATTACCGTAACCTACCTACCTCCCCCAACTCAAATGTGTCACCAACTTAGTTTATTCTCTGGAGATTTTCCTAACTTGGATATAATGAATGGAATACACAGCGAACTTTTGTGACTGGCTTCTTTCACCTAGCATGTTTGCCAGTTTCACCTATGTTACAGCAAGTGTCAGTAAATCTTTCCTTTTTATGGTCTCATATTTCATTGTATGAAAGATGACAGTTTGTTTATACACTGTTACAGTAACCTAAGCTGAGATGACCTTATGCCCTGGATCCTTGTTCATAAATGCACAGCCGAACACAACTTATGTGATCAGGGATGGAAAAATCTAAACAAGCCAGTTGTGCAGAATTCAGCCAACCAGGTCACTTTCCCTTCCTGCTCCCACACCTTCCCTTTAACAGTCTTGCCCCACCCTCTTCTCAGGGGACCCTACCACTTTACCTTTAGAGAGTATGAGATCTGAATGTTTGCTTAAACTCTGAAAAAATTTAACATATCTCAGTCTATTTTTAAGTATTATTCATCGACCTTTCTACCTTTGGTTTCTGGTTTTAGCTCTTAGCTATTGTAATAGTGTGTGTGTGTGCGCGCGCGCGCGCGCGCGCGCGCGCGTGTGTGTGTGTGTGTGTGTGTGTGTGTGTGTGTGTGTGTGTGTGAACATGTTTTCATTTTCCTGGATGTGTACCAAGGAATTGAATTGCTGCATCATATGAATCTATTTAGCTGTTTGGAAAAAAAATCCTAAACAGTGTTCTAAAGTGATTATCTCATTTTACATGCCACCAACAGTGCATGTGGGCTCTGATTTCCCTAGTTCTTAGTAACACTTATTATCTAACTTAAAAAATATATATTCTCATTCTGGTGGGTGTTAGATGTTATCCGATAGATTTTTAAAAAAATATGGTGGTTTTCATTTGCATTTACCCAATGATTACTGGTACAACATGTATCATGCATCTTAACATGTACTTTCCACCTTAGTTGAAGAATAATTTATTCAGATATTTGGCTTATTTTTGTTGAATTTTAGAAATTCTATGTACATTCTGAATATTAAAACCTTATCCGACTTAAGATTTGCCAATGTTTTTCCTAATTATGTAGGCTATCCTTTTGCCCTCTCAGTAATGTCTCTTTTTAAAAAAATACATGTGTGTATGTATGCACATATTCTTGTATATGCAGGTATACATGTGTGGAGGAAGTGTATGTGTGCAAAAATGTGGGTATGTGTATGTTGGACAGCTGAGTGTCATCCTCAGGAATGGCATTTACCTCCTTTGAGACAGGGTCTCTCATTGATATGGAGGTCACAACTTAGGCTATATTGGTTGGCCAGCAACCCACTAGTAATCTGCCCCTGACCACCTCCCCAGTACTAAGATTACAAGTATGCACCATCATGTCCAGCATTTTTATGTAGGCTCTGGGGATCAAATCCAAGCCATCATGCTCGTATCTGTTTTATGGCTGGGACATCCCCTAAGCTTGTTGATAATATATCTGAATGTGTAAAATTGAATTTTTATTTCATGGAGTCAAACAATTCTGTTTGTTATAGTGCCTTTGGTGTCAGACTTAACAACTCATCATCAAATTCTATGTAATTATGTGTTTTGATATTTTCTTCTAAGCATTTTATACTTTTATGTTTAGGACTGAAGCCACAGCTTAATTGCACAGAATTTAACTAGAAAATTATTACATGTAGGTATTTAGTCCCTTTTGAGTCCATTTTTGCTTCTCTCATGTAAATTTTCAACTTAATTCATTCACATATGGATATTCAGTTTCCCAAGTATAATTCTTGTAACTGACTGGTATTTCTACATTGGATAGTCTTGAATCCTTTACTAAAATAACTTGACCATGTATGCAAAGATTAATTCTAGATCCTTATTGTATTTTATTGGTTTCAAGATCTGTTAAGAAATAAACACATCATAGTTCTGCTTACTGTAGCTATAGTAAAGTTTAAAAGCCAAAAAGTATGAGCTCTCCATTTTTTCCCCCAAGACTGTGTTGGCTACCTTTGAGTTCCTGATATTCCCAGTAAATCTTAGAATGGGGTTTTCTATGTCTATAAAGTGTCAGTAGAATTCTGATTGAACTTATATTGAACCAATGTATCTCTTTGGGTAGCGCTGATAGACAATAAGTCTTCCAATCCGTGAATATGAGATGTGTTTTCATTTATTCATGACACACAACTTTTTTTTCTGAGAAACATTTTTTAGTTTCCATTGTGTGAGAATGCTTTCCTTCTTTGGTTATGTAGATTCCCGTGTATATTATTCTTCTGACATTACTGCAGCTACAGATGATGTCTTTGTTTCTTTTGCAGTTTGTTCTTTTTTTTTTTTTTTTTTTTGTGGATAATGATTCAACAGATCATGTGTGCTGAGTTTGTTTCTTGCTTCTTTGCTGAGTTCATTGACTAGTTTTTGTGGGTTTTCTACACGTGAGCTATTATCTGTGAACAGAGATAATTTTATTTCCTTCATTCCAATTTGAAAGCCTTGTGTTTCTTTTCCTGAACCTGATGAATTGCTCTGGCTAGAATTTCAATATTGCAAAGAATGGAAGTGGTAAAAATGAGCATCCTTGCCCTGTTCCTCATCTTAAAGAAACAGCTTTTCATCTCTCACTCTCAGTCCAAGGCACATAGTGCACTTCATATGATAAGTCCATATGGATTCTTTCAATTACTCATGTATTGATTATTTATCATGGAAGAATGTTGAATTGAGTCCTTTTTACTGCATCAGTTGAGGTGATCATGTTTTTTTTCTTGCTAATACAGTGTATTATATTGATTGACTCTCATTAAGTCGAATCTTGCTTACATCCTATGAATAAGTTATATTTGACTATGGTGTGAAATTGTTTTAATATGGTACTGAATTCAATTTGTTGAATATTTTTGCAATCATGTTTCTGAGGGATTGTTGGGGGCTGGTCTGGTGCTATGTGTTCTAATGCTAATTACTGGCCCCCCAAGATGTGATTTGCTACCCAGAGGAGCACATTCTCACAAATGCTTGCCTTTGTTATGAATCTTGCTCTACCTAATTTAAAGTTGATTGGTTAGTAAAGTTGCAGCAGCCTGTAACTGGGTAGAAGAGACATAGATGAAGCTTAGGTTGCTGGGCTCAGAGAGAGAGGAAGCAGAAGATGTTGTAGGAGAGAAAGCCAGAGAGCAGGAAGTTGCCATGGGGAAGTATGGACCATGAGCAGCAAGGCTGACGTGACAGAATAGAAACAACCTAGACAGAAATGATCAAGGCAGGTAACGTGGGGCGTGCAGCTGGGAAATA